>NC_137826.1:22583377-22595877 GCF_963921795.1 Nannobrachium achirus | reverse complement strand
CGAAACGTATGTTGTTTGTAACATATAATGTGCACACACACACACACACACCACAACAAGTTCCCAGTACATGTATCCTGCTATGTGTAGGCGGTGAATAAATCTGATTCACATTCCGAGTGCAGAGCAGTTGTGGAAGTTAGAATGGTGTGGTGCAAATGAGCTGCTCTGAATAATGACGAGTGGCCGAGATGCACATGGTGTGCATTACGAGCCACATATCGTGCTGTCGGGTGGAGACCTTGTATGACCAAAAAAGTTATTCTTTATTGTTATTCTAAATAGTTTTAGTATTTTTGAAATAGTGAAAATCAACAAGCCCACAACGTCTTGCATCGTGAGGTGTTGTGAGCTTGTAGATCCGCTATTTTCACGTTTGTGCTACACTCTTGTATGATGAAGTAGGCAGGGCATTCATTTATGAAAAAACATATAAAGTTGAAATATGGAGAAGCGTTTCTCTGCCCGATAGCAACATAAGCTATGTGAGGCGTTGTGAGCTTGTAGATCTGCTATTTTCACCAATTTTGTGCGTCACTCTTGTATGATGAAGTAGCGCATTCACTTACAAAGAAATCGCACCATGTCTCCTTGTATGGCCCTTTCTGTCCGTGACATCAGCTGTGGTGATGTCGGTCTCTGCATACTGTCTGTCTATGGCGTTAGTCTCGTGCTCATATGGACACTCATACGGACACTCATACGGACACTCATACGGACCTAAACAGCCAGATGTAGGAGCGGTTAGCACCGCTCAGCAACAATACTTTCCCTTCTCATGAGAGAAATGAACTTATATCAGTTTGTCAGAGCGGCTATTTAGTAATTCTTTTTTTATACATTGGAGACAGACAGGAAGAAACCCAAGTGGAACGCAGTGGGATGACGCACAAGAGGGATTTGATCCCTCAACAGTATGTGTGGCTCCAGCGGTGAGCAGCTTGACCGCTACATCATCGACAGGCATGAGAAAGCATATCAACATCATTCAGAATGTAACCTTATACCACCTGTGACCAGACCATGTTCCCCAAACTATTCTCATTCACTTACTGGTTAATACAAGTCAGCTATGGTGTTGTCATGCTTCCTTGGGACTGGCAAAAGTTAATCTTCCAAAGCACCATATATGGGTAGGAAATAGATATGGAAGTAAAAAAGAAAAATGAAGATAATTCTGATTCAGCTGCGTAGTAGCAAAGAGTAGTTGTTTGCAGCCCTAGTCTTTTATACTGTAGTTATCTTGAATTCACTCTACGCAAATCTTTTCTTTTTTGCTCAGGATCACGTTGGGGAAACAAAACACAAATGTAAACAAACCAGTGCAGACAATGCAACCTCTGCACAAGGTTGACATAGTGCTACAATGAATTATAAAATAATAAACTGTAGAGAAATATGGAAAATAAAGTACACATATTATACTTATTTGGGAATGTCATTATTAGGCCAACATTTCCAAAGATTTCCACGTTTTTCAGAAATGGCAAAACATTCCAGATCTACAAGCTCACAACGTGACGCAACATGACAGCAATTGCAAAGTATAGGTCTTGAGTAGGCTGTCATGATTATGACATTTTACATGACGATTAATTGTCACTCAAATAATTGCGATTAACGATTTAATTGTGTATTTGTCGTTGACAATTACATTTCTGTTTGGCTTTTAGGGTTTGAAGTTGCACATGGCAATCATGACACATAACTTAAATATACAAAGAAATTGACAATTTTATACTTAAAAAAGAACATTGATAGTGGTAATAGCCGATCTACAAGCTCACAACGCAATGCGATGCGTTGTGAGCTTGTAGATCTGCTATTTCCAATACTTTTTGAAAGTGTTTGAAACTATATTAACATTTCTCAACATGGAAGCGATTATGACGATTATACAAAATAATTGCGATAACCTCAAATAAATGCGATTAGACGATTATGTAATAATTGTGACAGCCCTAGTCTTGAGGTGTTGAGTAATATGAAAGTATTAGTTGTAATAGTAGTGGTACTGACCGCTGCTGCATTGGACACAAACAACACAACCGTGTGCCATTTTGGATGGAGGAAAATGAGAAGCCATGGTTTATTGTTAGTTGGGTTTGGCTGGAGCCTCACGCCGAGCCTCTCAGTCTGCATCTCCATGATCTGCGGTCTGCAGCAGTGATGCCCGTTATTGACCCATTTGAAAATGGCTGCAGGGGTGTGGGGGGGGGGGCGGCGTGCCGGTAGCTGACCGGATAGCGCGTCGACCACAAATAGCATCGTCCCTGGTTCGATTCCAGCCCGGAGAGGAGGTGCATCGCATGTCATCTTCCCTACACTACCCTCAGCCTCCTGCCTCTCTGAAGCAAAGCACCTTGATTGACAAGTTGATTGGATAATAGTGTTGCCATGTTGTATGGCAGAAGTGTAGTGCAGGTTGTTCCAAAATAGAAAATAAGTAGGCGCCCTGGTGGCTGTTCCTGTCACTCACTGCTGTCCTGTGCCAAAGATGCAGAAATGCCAAAAAAGAATCCTTAAAAAACAGGGACTTGTGCCTATTTGACCTTTAATTAGAATGCCACCTCTAAGCCAACTGGGGCAACATGACACAGAGGATGGGCTGGAAGTGTGACTCTAACACTCTAACATGTAGAAATTGAGAAATTGAGAGGAAATATATATTGAGAAAATGATAATAAAAATGGAAACACATTTTCTGCAGAACAATGTGTCCATTTGAAAATTGAAAACGGACACTTCTAAGCTTTTTGTGAATGATGCGGCAAAGGGAACTGGGAAAGCTAATTGATATGGAGGAAGGACCCAACTGAGTAGAACAGTTGCTTTGACTGTGAGAGCAGAAGGGGCAGAAAGGAAAGAAAGAGGACAACATGCACAGGTTCTGCACAAACAAGCAGACTTATGAGTGACAGGTCAGGACTCAGGAGGGTGAATGACATAACACACTTCTGAGGAATAGTGATATAAAAGGTTGTTTGTGATGGTGTAGTCCAAGGCTCATGTAACACTGGTTCTCCACCTGTTTAATTTCAAGGACCCCCAGTTTGATAATTAATATGCACCAGTAAGACTCCCTAATCGGGATATAAGCGACTGTCAGGTCGGCAACCTCATGGTGGTGCTAGAAGAGGGGCATGTGAGAAATCAGGGGCGGAGGTTAAGGAGTGTCTGCAAAGTTTGGCTACGCTGCCGGAGATACTAGTAGGGCCAAAAGTGTGACGTGACGTGATGTAACGTGACGTGATGTGACGGACTGACGGACTGACTAACTGACAGAGGGACTGACTGACTGACCGACAGCCAGTGGAGGTCCTTGCACCCCCATTTGATTATGATTATTATTTCTCAGACCCCAAACTAATTCTGAATGCTAATTTAACTCTGATAGTGTACAAATGGAACTATAGGTTCCTAACTATCAGTCATTTAGCTGGGGGATTCCCCTGGACCCCGCATTGAGAACCAGTGTGTTAGGAGTAGAACACCGTAGCTTTGGCCATAGCCTGTAATACAACATGTGTCAGTTTGGCACTCTTGAAGAAATAAACTATAATTTGCTCCTCAGTGTTTTTTTTGTAAACAACCTATACAGCACATTGCCTAGTTGTTGAAATGTACTATACAAATAAACCTCCCAACATTAGCATCTTAAAAGCTGGTGTACAGGTCATTCAAGATTGTTTAACTTAGTGAGAAAGTATTTTTGGAGATTAATTGCGACCATAGGTTGCAGTTTAGTATGTGAACGGTCACAGCTTGACCGTATCTCTGTCTGTCTGTCTGTCTGTCTATAACGCCTGACACTGTGGTTCCCCTGACACATCACTGTGACATCACAGTTATGTCAGATACTCAGAGCAGGGATCTCCATGCATATACTGTACGGGCATAAACAGGTGACATCACTGTGGTGTGGCTGGTTCAGACAGGGATCTCCATGTATGGGCATAAAAAGGGATTGTATGTTGTGATGTCATGGGAACCACTAACAGAATCCCCTTTATATCCCCATATACTGTATGATGGGCTGATGTCATCAATATTAAGCCCATATCTAACAGACTTCATATGGGAATGCCCATATATGGAGGGATCTCCATGTATGGGCATAAAAGGGATTGTATGTATGATGTCAGATGTGATAGATGTCATAGGATTTTCACATAACGAATAACTGAGTAAGCATGTTTGGGGTCTCACAGCATATCTCCATAATACAGTACATGGATCTCCATATATTGGTACCAGGAGTCTCCATGTATGGGTAACTGGTCCGATTTACATCACTGGCTTGTCGCCCTGATGCGTCTTACTAGTATTCCATTGACACCTTGATGTGGGATCTTTTGTTGAGTGATACAACTGTGGCTTACAATAACAATCATAGTGGGCACTCCTTATTACCATGGTTATGGGAATATGAATGTGATGTAATAGGTACAATCACTGGTGCAAATTAAGTACTGCACTCGAGTAAATGTACTTAATTACAATTTCACTGTACATTTGCTTTACTTTCAACTTCTATTCCACTACATCTCAGAGGCAAATGTTTAATCTTTACTCCACTCCACTGACTTCAATTTTATTTTGAATTTGAATTTATTTCTAACAAAGTATTTTTATTCTGTGGTATTGCTACGATTAAGTCCAACATCTGAGTACTTAATCCTCCACTGGGTAGTGGGTACAATGCACTACTACCAGTAATGATAGTCCTCAAGCCTATCAATTCTATTACACTTTAGTTATTAAGGCACATGCGCTAATAGAAGTGTGCAAATCAGGAGAAAAAACAGGAAAGCTATACCCCTGGTTACCACAGCATATGGTAGGGCAACCACTTGTTTTACTGGACACTGAACTATCATTTCAGAGAGGATTAGATACTAAGGAGGAATTAGACAATAGACATCAATGTTTTCTTTTTCTTTTTGCCAAGATAGCTGTTATTTGTGCTACTTGAATCAATATTGTTATAGCAGCATGTTTCTCCAAATGGTTGCCTACTTAACGATGCACCTGCACCTGCTGCTTCTTTCCATCGTCGCCTGGCTACATTTCTCTGTTAAGAAATGCTACAAAATAGTGTTGTAGTTAAAATGTCTAGAGAAAATCTGTCGTTTCACCCCTTTTTTAAACTCTGTTAAGCTTTCATTGTTAACTCCTGCCATCACAATTTGATATGGATTTTAAGCTAGTATAGTGGAACAATGTCACAGTTAGGTCACCGTCCTAATTTACAATAATTGAGCAGACACTTATCCTAAGCAACTTACAAAGTGTAAGGTCGGCGCAAGCACCCTGAATCTTTGTCAACCAACAGCAGAGTGCTAATAATACAAGTATGCAGTGGTGTAAAGTAACTAAGTACATGTACTTAAGTAATGTACTTATTACTTAAGTACAGTTTTGAGGTATTTGTACTTAATTTCCAATACTTTTACTTCTACTCCCCTACATTTCTATTCCAAATATTGTACTTTTACTCCACTACATTTCTATTCCAAATATTGTACTTTTACTCCACTACATTTCGTTTCCAAATATTGTACTTTTACTCCACTACATTTATTTGAAAACGTTAGTTGCTAGTTACTTTGCAGATATAAATTATAATATTTCATACCTTGGCTATTTGAAAATAGCCGATCTACACGCTCACAACGCGTTGTGAGCTTGTAGAGCTTTTGATGTGCTATTTCGCTGGCATCTAATGGCACTTTTCCACCTCACATTAGTGCCTTTTTTGGTTTTCCATTTGGCAAAAGTAGTACCTATTACCTTGTAGGTACCTGGTATAAAGAGTGACGTGAAAACACTGCATTGGTCATCACTCATGACGGACTCCCCAGTCCCCAGTACTGCATTGAAGCTCCTGAATCTTGAATTACTGTGGTTGCCTCTGCAGGGCAACTAGACTATAGTACTTGTACAACATTATTCTATCTTTCCCTTCCTAGATAAATAAAGACAAAGCCACATGTCAAATTGACCGGCTTCATCGGGAATTGATTCCTTGCATTTTGCTAAGAGATTCGTTACATATTTTAATTTGTATACATTTATTCGTGAATATATTTTCCCCATTGACTTTAATTAAAAAGTTAACTTTTCCCAAATATGGAGATGACTGACATCATAGATGTTTGACATCATAGACCACATGAGACTGACACAGTAGGCCTATGTCCATATATGGGCATTCCCAGATATGGGCTTAATATTGATTGCAATTTCCAATTGAATCTTTCTAGTTTGTTTTAAACTAGCCATTGACATTAAAGGCTGCGTAGTGCGTACGGAGCAAAGCATCCAACAGCCAACAAAAAGAGTTTGTTAAGAAGACTAAAGCAAAGCAATGAGGCAGGTCTGACCTTTAACAATTAATACTGAAATAAATGAACTGTAGGAGAACGTAATCTCAAAACCGTGTTACCGATATGCATTTATTTATTAATAATCTAGCGACAACTCCTGGCGAGCAGTAAGCCCAGCCCACTGTGTCGCTGTCCGTGGTGCTAATGGTGGTCATTCTGTGTTTCTGTTTGTATTTGCTTCCCAATGGAAATATTGCGGGAGCAGACGTTACTCAAGCTTTAAGGGGAGCAGGACTGAGAAAACAGTTGGATGTTGTTGCTATGTGGACCAGCTACATTGAAGGGGTATATCTATCTGCAGTGGAATATGCACTATAAATGCACTAAAAGTATCTTGTACCAAAAGTGAGTAGAGTCGTGTTGAGTTGAGCCAGTATCATGTCGTGTAAATTAAAAGTGCCATAATAACATGAATAGTATATAACTACATAAAATAATATGGAGCTCCATGGGTTTACTTGTCATCCTTTGAATATGGCCATTGGCCATATTCACATGATTGTTTTGCTCTTATTTCATACTTGGCGGGTTAGAAATCCCACTCTCTCCCCTATGAAGTAAGATCAAAATGGCCATTGTGTGAATATGGTCAGAAATGGACATAGGCCTGGAAGACTGGGATGGTTAGATTGTAGCAATCGGGGCAGGTCAGTGTCAAACATGGTCATTTAGCTTGCATCTCACCAATGATCAAGTCATTGATCTTATGACAGTTTAATTGGGTTTGTGCATTCATTTTCATCTGTGATCAAAATATGACATCACACTTGTTGATTGAATTTGCTTGTTAGTTCAGCCACTAAGAAGTGGGGATGGGACGATAAGCGATATTATCGTTTATCGTGATAAAAAACACTCACGATAATCGTATCGTGGAGATTTAATTTATCGTGATATCGTCCTCCTTCTTGCACTGGGATCAATTCACCTTTTATTTACCGAGCTGCATATCCGGTACCACTTAAAGTAAACCCTCCATAATTGGTAAAAGGTACTTATAATATACATACTTTTTTTCACTCTATCAAATGTCTTTGCCAGTTGCGACGCGTTCTGAGCTTGTAGATCGGCTATTTTATGGCAAATGTTCCGCCCCAGGATAATGGATTTTGATAAATCCCGATTTCTTCGGTCACAATAATCGTGATATGAAATTTTCATATTGTCCCATCCCTACTAAGAAGTGATAATTCTCCTGGGTCTTGGTAAAACAGGAAGTATTGTTGTTGTTGAATTGCCCCATGGCCAATCAGAAGAATACTTTAATCTGCTTCTCTGACTGCTTAATTACAATGGAACTAAGGAGGTGGGATACTCTCTCAAGTCTTTGAAGAGCTTTTTTCTAGAAACTTGTTTTGCTGCGTAGCAACCGTAAACAACCCGTGGTGTCTGTCCACACATATTTTGCACTGGTTCACTTCACACGAAATGAACGCACAGAAGGACCGGGTCTTTTTTAGCCGAACTACCGCCGCCATTCTTATGTCCCGCAAGTGTCGATTTGCCATGCAGTCTCACATTTGCCCACGACGAGACGACGATGAAGTCAGTGGCACGGCGCTTTTGAGAAACCAGACCCTGGTCAGAGTCGGGAGAAGGAGAAACTAAAACTGTGCGGCCGAGGGGCTGCGGGGCTTCTGGCTCTGGTTCGCTGGCGCCACATCCCCCTGAGCTGGTGAGAATGTGGGGGTTGTGCTCTTGCCTTTGAAGCTTTACCTCCCACTAATTCTGGCCTTCCAATTTCCACACACTGCAGACACCCCCCCTCCACCATCCCACCAGCCACCCTCCCTCCCCTTCCCTTTGTTTCCCTTATAAGGCCTGGCCCCGGCCATTTCCTCAGCTTTTCTGTGGGAGGTGGTGTGCTTGTTTGTGAACGTGGACAGGTCTGGGGAATAGCAGCATAGTTTGTCTGTTCATAGATGGCCAGTCACAGGAATCTCAGTGCTTAGTGAAACAAAGTGTTTGCATGTGTCCATGCCCAATGGGCACTGTTCCACCAGCCTAGTGAACCCACCCTGTGATAGAGACGTCTAACAAGGAGTGCATTTGATCTGTCCTTGTTGTCCAATTATGTTATGCTCAAAGTAAGACTCTTTATGAATAATTGCTTGGCAAATATTTCAACGCAAGTGGTGGCAGTCTGCTGCTCTTGGAAGAGAATGACATGGATTAATGATGTCGACAAACTTCATGTGATTACTTACTAGAATTAAACAGAGCCAATATCTTGCTCTCTTATTTTAGCAACATCTAAGTATCCCTATTGAAAAAGAGTAATACATTCTATTACATCTAATTTTGTTTGTTGTTATTTGGATTTGGATCCCCATTAGCTACTGCTATTTTAGCAGCTATACTCTTCCCATGGTTCAAAACCGTAACTTAATTTTTTATTATAAAAATAAATAAATAAACAAATGACCATTTCATGGCGAAAACAATAATCTCTCATAAGATAGATGGATCGAAAGAAGGACAGATTCATGTCAACAGCCATCATAAAAAGAATGGTTATAGTAGTTGCTGACCTTTGTTGATGATGACCTGATCGCAGCCTCCTTGTGCAGCTCACTGAAACGTTACATGACTCACCACTGTTATGCATGAAAATAAATAACCACTCAGAGTATTGTCACTATAGTGTTGATGTGTGACTAAACTAGTAGGACTATGTTTATTTATATCCTTCAGGAAGCAATTCTTTGTAATTGATGGACTAATAATTCATTTGAATTTATGGAAGTATCTATCAGTAATTCAAAATCTCACAGTTACTTCTTAAAAAAGACGGCTACACTCCCCACCCCACCAAAAAATAAAACAAAATATGGCTTACTTTTCTAACATTCAGTTGAGCTCCAGGGAAGTAGGTGTCCTCATTTTAGTTTGGTGCTTAGGACTGGAGTTTGGTACAGGTCTCCACACCCATAGTACCGAAAACTAGATCAATTGCAACTTTCTTATGTTTTTTGGAAAAGTTGATCTGTTTTAGCTCCATTTCTATATACAGTATTGGGATTTTGTCCAGCTTTTGTTGTGTTTCTTTGAATTAAAGGGATATTTCACTTTAAAAAAAAAAAACTTTTGGTCATTTTATCGTGTAATCAGGCTTTTATGAACACCCTGGAGAGTTTTTAATTTGCTTGATTTAATATTTAGATATTTGATGTAAATGTTATCAGTCCTCCTCCAGGGCTTCTCCCCATACGTACCCATTGTAACTTCAAACTCCATTTTAACCATGATAAATTCATTAAAAGTTTTTTGTGACTCATACTACCCTAATACGTGAGCAGGCTGTTTTTTCGATAACTTTTTCATTTATCTCAGTAAAGCTGGTGAGTAGCTAACCTGCCGACGGTGTTTGGACCAACAGGAGTTCGAACCATGGGGCAGTCCCCGAATATCCCTTTAATCTCGCAAGACAGATTCTTAGATTCTGTCAGCACCACTGCCCTGAACATGTAGTGGTGTTGTTTAGTGCAGGACTCCTTAGTTGAGAGAGAGATGAAGCAGGGACCCCCACAACCTGTTCATAGATTCCATATAGTTTCATTGTTTGACAACACAATCACCAGTGTATTTTGGATTCATGTCAATTTGTGTTTTCAGATATTTAACCACTTGAACCGTCAATACTTAATAAACTTTACCGTTGACTCTGTACTTAGTCTGCTCTTTTTCCCCTCTACACCAAACCTCTTGTGGTTAATATAAAAAAGGAGAAAGAAGTTTCTATCACACAAAGATTTGGAGGACCCCCTGTAGTAACTCTGAGGACCCCCTAGGGGTCCCGGACCCCCTGTTGAAGACCCGTGGTTTAGTAGAAATAAACACAGCAGCACCCAGGAGGAAGTGGACTAAGAAAGGGGAGGAGCCAAACCGACTTCCTGTTTCTACCCCAAAAAAAGGAAGTGGTGACCCCAAAGGCAAAAACAAAGGAGAGAAGAATATATATTGTTCCACCCCTTTCTTACCGAATGGGTTCCCAGATTGCTTTTGAACTGATTAGGGGCCCCCTATGGTGGGTGTAATGCTTCTCAGTTGGTTTTGCACAGGATCCAAATATTACCCTATAATTAATTAAAATGTTAGCCTCTCTCAGTTCATCTGAATGTTACCTTCTCTGTCAGGATGCACCAGTGCCTAACCGTTTAGTATAATGTCAGCCACTTAATTACAACGTCCCTGGTTCAATTCCAACCGTAGACCTGTGTTTCAATTCATACCATCTCTCATTTCTGCCCATAATCCTCTCTACACTGGCCTTGTTTGTCTAAATGAAGCAAAAATGCATAAAATTAACTGTACGGTAAGCAAAAAAGTGGTCACAGGGCTGAACAAATCATGGATGAGAACAAACGCATTAGGGGTAATTGTGCAGCAGCGAAACAATAAAACGGTAGATCAGCACTGATGTACAGTAATAAGAAAAAGGAGTTCAAAAATTGCCATAAACAACAATTTGACACAGACCGTGCACCCTCAAAGGTCACTCAAGGATGCCTTACACTTCGTCACTGTCGGGCAGAAACCTCGTATCTCCAAGTTTCAAATGTGTATGTTTTTTTTTTTTGCGAAGTAAAGCCCTGCTTCATCTGACAAGGCCGTCGCACAAAAGTAGAGAAAACAGCAGATCTACAAGCACACAACGCCTCGCGGTGCGAGGCGTTGTGTGCTTGTAGATCGGCTGTTTTCACTAGTTTAGTTAATTTTTTTTTTCATGATAAAAACGAACGGTTTTGGACATACAAGGTTTCCACCCGACAACGACGACTTTCCTTACCTAGGGTTCTGGAAGTGGAGTGGCAACCTGGACCATTAGAAACACCACAAAAGGACTAAGCTGTCAATCCATAAAAGCAGCCTCTTTCATGAGCTGTGTAAGAAGAGCAATCTGGTGAGGTTTCTCCTTAATAACCTAAAGAGAATGAAGTCATTCTTTCTCAGCGGTCATCTCATAATGTATTGGACACGTCCCAATTGCAGTAACTACTGTAGCTGCCAGCTGACCTGCCTGTGTGTGTGTGTGTGTGTGTGTGTGTGTGTGTGTGTGTGTGTGTGTGTGTGTGTGTGTGTGTGTGTGTGTGTGTGTGTGTGTGCGTGCGTGCGTGCGTGCGCGCGTGCGTGCGTGCGTGCGTGCGTGCGTGTGTTTGCCTGTGCGTACGTTTGCCGTGTGCCGTGTGCCGTATAGCCTATCTACAAGCTCACAGTGCTTCGCCGATTCAATGCTACTGTAACTTGTAGATCTGCTATTTTCAAAAAAGTTTGTAATCTGCAGTGTGTACACTGTCAACTAGACTTGTGTACAGTGGCCATGAGGTACTATACTACTCTATGTACAGTGTATCAACAGTGAATACAGCATAATGAGTATGTACTGTATACATTCTAGCAAATATAAAACATCTGTCATGTTTCATAGTGTACATCCCAGTAGTGCTAATTTATATTTCACAATTCATTTCATTAGGCTTACCGTAGATAATGTTGTTGCTATCACACTTTTCTCTTTTCACACTGCTCATCCTATAACATGTCAACATGTAGTTAATCAAATACAAAACAATGTCCTCCATTGGCAGATGCCCCTAATAATGCATGATTCATTCTGTCATACGAAGGTGCTCTGTGCCAAAAAGTGCTGATCTACAAGTTACCATCCGTCAGATGGCTGTAGATCAGCTATTTTTGGTATGAGACACCGTCGTACAAAGTATAAATTAGGCTTAAAGGAGTAGTTCACCCCCAAAATGACTTTTTTTCTATTGATTACTCATGCCATGGAGACTTGAGTTCAATAATATTTTTTGGTTTCTGTCACATTCCTAAGACAATAATTTGATTACAATAAATTTACCCCCATTGGTTCCGGATGGGGAAACAAATACAATTGGGTCCCCAGCCAGGATTAAATGGGGGTACATTTACTATAATAAATGTTTTGAGACAAAACAAAAAGCAAAACATATCATTGAACTCGAGTCTCCATGGCATGAGTAATCAATAAAATGTTATCCCTGATTTATATTTAGTTGCGCACCAGTGTCTCACACTGAAAAAAAGCTGATCTACAAGCTCACTACGTGTCGCACTTCAGATTGTAGA
>NC_137826.1:22443377-22578377 GCF_963921795.1 Nannobrachium achirus | reverse complement strand
GCAGCGTGGACGTTGCATAACATTGAACCGGATGGCATTTCGGCAGACAGGATACAGGCGTCGTTGTCCCGCCCCCCCATTTCCGGTTTGGAACATCCGGATCCGTTTTTTGTGAATAGCGCCCGTCCATAGAGCGCTATGGACGGCGAATCGGCGATCATACTTTTTTGTTTTATAGTTATTACAGCAATTACATAACTCGTCATACTTGTCATAGGCAGAGTGGACCCATTTATATAACTCGTCATACTTGTCATAGGCAGTAAATGAGTTAAAAGTACATTTTGATGTCAATACTTTTGCACTTTTACTCAAGTACATTTTTTTTAATAGCGAACTTGTACTTGTAACAGACTATTTATTTTCTACAATAGGGTATTGATACTTTTACGTAAGTAAAAGATAGGCTATTTAAGCTTAGTACGGCGACGGCATATGACAACGACAACCGGAAATGATCAGGGCTCGATAGATCAACCTGCCGCCGTAGCAGCCGTCTGTACTACGCCAGTAGGTCCCTTTCTGCGTTGCGCCTACAACACCTGCTGCGTTGATGCGTCACCATGGGAACCAAAGCGTTCAGTGAAAGAGGTGGGACCCCGTCGCCGATGGCTCTTTGCTTAACAATTTGGAACCGCAACAGCGATTGCGTCATAGCAGCCGTAGTCCCGCCTCACGTTGCTGTAGTAAAAACGGGTCCCTTAAATTCCCCAATGTGAATTATTCTTCCACCGCGGCACTGGTGTCATGAATATGAGAGATGCACTGGTCGCGAGGTGCTCACTACCATCTGTTAATAATATATTTTTTGGAGGGGAAAAGAATTGGATGATACCAATAGATAGTTTGCTATTTACGCTTCCATACATTCCAGTTCCACTGTTAGTAGAGACCATGCCGCCTTTGCTGAAATACTTTACTGTCTGCTAATGGTGGCCATATGCTATTTAGAGAACCCTGGGGTACTGTGAAACCACAGAACCTCCATTTCCTCTAATGTGTTCCTCTAATAGCACTATGATTATTTACTTAGTCATTTTCTGTTTTGTATTTACATTCTACAGTTTATCCCTCAAGTGACAGACTGTTAGAATATGCTATATGCAGCATCCTGCTGTATACCTGTTAATTTATTGAGCTATAAGATATGAGCTTGTGAAAAAGTGGGTCTTACCAACAATGCATTAAGTTGGGTTGTTATCTGTGTTTACATCCTTATACACGCTCACAGCGCAACAGCTGTCAATTTGACTTTCTAAAGTGACAAAGGATTTTTTAATACCTCTGAGAGGCAGAAATTTTGAAAATAGCCGATCTACATGCTCACAACGCCTCGCTGTGTTATACCGTGTTATACAAAATGTAATGCCTCAGCTCTTAGTGCTCATCAGGGTGGGGGGTCTCAAGCTAATTTTTAAAAAATATATATTTATATATTATATTATTTTTACACAAGGGCAAATCTTTGATGTAAAAGATAAAAATACAGTAATGCATCGTCCCAACAGGCTTAACAAGTCACTTCACTTTAAAGCAAACAAAGAGAAACCCAATGACAACAAAACAAAACAAAACAAAACAGGTGATACAAAATCAGATTCAGATTTGTTATCGTTCGTGCAACAGAATCTATGCATTTGATGTCATCGATGTTAGCCAAACATCAGATATTGAGATTCATAGAGGATTCTGCTGTGTGAGACAGTGTCAATGCTGAGTCAGCAGGAGACGATCAAATGTCAATGCCGAGTAGATTATCTATGTAGACGTACTTGAGTAACAGTGTCAGTCATATTTTGTCTTGGGCGCGGAGTGGGCCATTAATAAGAGACATCCCTGCTATTGGTGCAACAGGTAATTGAACTAATCGATTTAATCAATTATTAAGACTAGCCCTTACCCGTTCAAAGATATGAGCTCCAAAATGATGTGCAGTGTGTGGGTTATGGGATGCACTGTGCACACAGTATATGAGGGATGGAAAGTAACTTTAACTGGTGCTTGCATGATGTAGGAGCATCAATGTAAGAAACCCGTTTCGTTTAATGGCTACAGAGATACTGTTTCCCCCCCCCAGCCCGCCCGCCCACCCGCCTGCACACACACCCGCCTGCCTGCACACACACACACACACACACACACACACACACACACACACACAGAGCTGGTTAAACATTTTGCCTCAAGCTAGATGCAGAATAGATGTGCCTCATGCTAGATGCAGAATAGATAGTAGATACACCATAAAAATGCTAATATACAGCATACGATTTGTGAAAGTGACAAACGGGCTTCACAGTTATGTCAGGTGTGTTCATATGCTTATGGTGATGCGATTTCAGATCAATTGCTCCAGCCACTGAGGAGAAACGCTGTGACAGACAGACACTCACTCACTCACTCACTCAGACATTCGCAAAATTATAGTATAGATAAAAACAAATAAAATAAAAAGATCTATAAAGAAATAGCAGAACTAAGCTTGCAGCGTATCATGATGTGACACATAGTGAGCTTGTAGACACATTGCACGACAAGTATAAAACAGGGCTTAACTGGATAATCAGACTAAAATTATTTAGTCAATTATAAAAAATCTATTCAAATTATCTCATGTTGATTCGTTGATTTATAGAATAAAAACATGCTTCTGGATTATTGGATTAATGGGAAAAGCAATAGCTGAAATGATCATGGATAGTTGCAGCCCTAATCCCTGCTCCTCCTTCACACCAGTGTTCATTTTGACAGCAAATTTTGATTTAGTTTTATTCATGATATAAAAATCCATTTAGTTATAATCATATTTTAGTCATCAGATGTTTTTAGTTTTAGTCTAGTTTTAGTCAACTAAATCCACAGTTCATTTTGTCAACAAAAAATAAATACATAATCAATCGGCAGGGACTTGGTTGCATGCACGCTGCACGCTAGTTTTTATTTGTTGACGAGAATGTCAATATTTTTCGTCTTATAGCTTTGTGTGTTTATTTTGTTTTCATCAGTGGAAAAAAAAATATTCAAAGAATTTTTTTCTTCATTTAGTCTACAAAATGAACACTGCTTCACACTCCTGCATATCGTCACTGTCGGGCAGAAACCTCGTATCTCCAAGTTTCAAATCTTTATGTTTTTTCGCAAAGCAAAGCCCTGCTTCATCATACAAGGCTGTCGCACAAAAGTAGTGAAAACAGCAGATCTACAAGCACACAACGCCTCGCAACGCGAGGCGCTGTGTGCACCCCAGGGTGCCCCGTCACCCACTTTGAAAACCCCTGTGCTAAGGATTAACATTATTGCCAAACTATGATACCTATTTAAAGGCAGAAGAACAGTCCAATCATGTGCTTTGTGCATAGGACGTTCTTCCAAGCCAACACTACACCAGGTGATATCACACCTCTCACTATGCAGTTATATTTACCTAGAGTGTCATGAAGGAATCGTGCCAAATAATTATGAGTCCCAGTTGTACATCTGTCTATCTCTCTCCATCTTTCTCCATCTTTTTCTCTCTGCTTTGCTGATTGTCAGCACTGTGAAAAAAGACTTGTAACTTGGGGCTGTGGAGTATGTCTTGTCTTGTTATACAAGTGTAGTTGTATATTTCTATGTTAATCTAAAGTCAGCCTATATGACTGCAACTGGCTTGTTCCACTACATCCCATGGACCAGAGGGACAGGAGCTTTGTAATTTGCTAGTTAGTAGCTGGACACTTATCCCATAGCCTGGAGGGATGATTGCTCCACAATTATTAATAGCACAAGACTGATAGGCGGTATACGAGATTAACAGACAGACAGACAGACAGACAGACAGACAGACAGACAGACAGACAGACAGACAGACAGACAGACAGACAGATAGACAGATAGACAAATGACAACTCCATCACTAAATGGACTTTGTTAATGTTTACTGCACACACGTGCCCATGTGCACGCACGCACGCACGCACACACACAGGCAAACTCACGATCCCCGGGTGATAATCAAAAAGGAGGGGGTCAATGAAATTCACTAGGTTCACATCCTGACGATTTAATTGGGTCACATTTGTGTCACAAGCGTGACATCCGGATTGGATTGACGAAGCTTTGTGTGACGAAGTGCTCTGATCATTGCTAATAGATCAGGGGTCTACAACAGGGGGTCCGGGACCCCCAGGGGGTCCTCAGAGTTACTACAGGGGGGCCGCCAAATCTCTGTGGGATTGGATAATTCTTTTAGATTAACAACTTGAACCCTCGCATCCCTATTCTGAGGAGAACTTTGTCCTAAAATAGCAGATCTGCAAACTCGCAACGCCTCGCAGCGCAAGGCGTTGAGAGCATTAACATTAACATGAATCCAACATCGATTGATGACAGTGCTGTCAAACAAGTCTATGAATCTACCCTATGAATCTACCTATGAAATCGATGAAAATCTGCAACGCAGTTTTATACAACATGTAGAGGGGGTCCCTGCTTCATCTGTCTCTCAGCTAAGGGGTCCTTGGCCTGAAAATGTTGAAGACCCCTGAACTAGGTTATGTTTTTTGGGCTGAGAAATGACCTGAAAATGGACATGATCAGACCATGACCGTGGCTCAAGTTGGAGTTAGGTGGTTTGTCCGACAGTCTGAGGATCCAATGGAGTTATAGGGTTTAGTCAGAAGCGCTTTTTCAATACTTTTCATTGGTTCAACATTGTAAAACACACACTGTACGTAAAGGGTGTTCAATAGCACTTTTGATAAAAAATAATTAAAAGGTTTAAAAATAGAAATAGATGTTTTTTTGCCCGTCAGTGATGACATGATACTGTAGTTGCGGTTATTTCAGGGGTCTTCAACAGGGGGTCCGGGACCCCTAGGGGGTCCTTAGAGTTACTAAAGTGGGTACTCCAAATCTTTGTGTGATAGAAACTTTGTTCTCCTTTTTAACCACTTGAACCCTAGCGTCCATATTCGGAGAACTTTGGCCAAAAATAGCCGATCTACAAGCTCACTGAGCTTGTAGATCGGCTATTTTCGGCAAAGAGGTTTGGTGTGGAGGGGAACTAAGGGACTATAGAGTGAAATGTCAAGTTTATTAAGTATTGACGGTTCAAGTGGTTAAATATCTGAAAACACAAATTGACATGAATCCAAAATACACTGACGATTGCGCTGTCAAACACTGAAAAAATATAGAATCTATGAAAAGATTGTGGGGGTCCCCACTCCCTGCTTCATCTCTCTCTCAACTAAGGGGTCCTTGAAGACCCCTGGTCTATTTGCAACTTTAACATAGCAGTACATAATTAAAATACATCTTTCTAAAAAAGAAATGAAGAAACTTGAGTGATAAGGTTATACTGCAGGTTATTTCATGTCTGGACGATCCTTGCCTGCCACAGTCTGCTGCTTAGGGCCCTAAGCTGTAGATGAAACATCCCCAGGGTGTCACATCTCAGTGTCCCTCCTCGCCATCTTAATGTCAAGTGTCAGTACACAGGACGTGATGATGTAACTATTTCGTGTGCCAGTGCAAAAACCCAGTTTTGGAAATGTAGAGAGAAATGTCTGCAAGGGAGCCCCGCGTCCGTGAGTGAACATCTCTTGGCCCTCCTTAATACGTTATAACAGAATATCGTAGTTGTCGGGTGGAAACCTTGTATGTCCAAAACCGTTCGTTTTTATCATAAAAAAAAAGAACTAAACTTGTGAAAACAGCCGATCTACAAGCACACAATGCCTCGCACCGCGAGGCGTTGTGTGCTTGTAGATCGGCTGTTTTCACTACTTTTCTGCGACGGCCTTGTCTGATGAAGCAGGGCTTTACTTTGCGAAAAAACATACACATTTGAAACTTGGAGATACGAGGTTTCTGCCCGACAGTGACAATATGCTTGCAAATCCCTCACTGAGACGAGACGCACATTTGAAAGAGAAAACGTGACTTTTTCGATAAACAAAAAGTCGAAAGTTGAAAAAGTCATGTGAGCATTATAAAGGTTTGGGCATTGAGCGAGCAGACATGTTCATATGGTGTTTGTTTTATCAGTTTTACCATCACGTTTAGCAGGTTATTATTTTTCAAGGGGATTTTTTAGGTTAGGGCTTAGGGTTAGTAGAGTTTGTATGAGTGATGTACAGTATATGGCGAGTGTTATTGTTAGGGTTCAGGAATACAATAGTATGTGTGGACAAGTGGTTGAACGTGTGATTGCACACACACACACACGCACACACACACACACACACACTTACACACACACACACGCACACACACGCGCACACAAAGACACACACGCACGCACACACACACACACACACACGCACACGCACACACACACACACACACACACACACACACACAGACAGACATGCTTTGTTAGTTTGCTGTAAAAAGTGAAGTCTGGCGTCTTTGCACTCCACGGGCATTGAATGTTTCCATTGAAAACTCACGGCGGTTCTGAGAGGAACGTGAAATTGGCGAGTGAGGAGGCGTTAGCATTGCCGAGGCCCTCGTCACCTCACACCTTGCTGGCTGGAGAGATGTCTGGATTCATTCTGGGAACGCCACATTTGTAAGAAATAAGTGGAGCCTCGATGAAGCGGTCCCTACTCTGCACCATGACCGAATACCCTTCAGTGGTCTCAAGCTAGCCGGAGCGAGAGAAAGAGAGAGAGAGAGAGCGAGTGAGAGAGAAAGAGAGGGAAAGGAGAGAGAGAGAGAGAGAGAGAGAGACATACGGTTATAGAAGCAGACTCACTTTTTCCTTTCTTCAAGGAGGAGAGAGAAATGAGAGTTTTTTGGGTAGAACGAGGCAGAGAGGCATGCGAGAGAGAGACATGGCCAGGAGAGAAAGGCAGACAAAGAGAACCTGTGAAAGAGAAAAAGAGGGAGGAATAGGGAAAGAGAAACAGAGCGGCGGAAAAGGATAGCAGGAGACAGCGATAGTGAGGAAGAGAGAGAGAGAAATTTAAACAGAGAGAGAATGGGGTTCTGATCGAACTACGTGTGTCTTATTTCATTAGGTCTGAGGATTAATTTTTTGTGCCTTCCCACCAGTGTTGTTTTTGACAGCAAATTTTGATTTAGTTTTAGTCATAGTCTTTTGAATAAAATGTCTTTTAGTTTTAGTCATAATTTAGTCACCTGAAAAGTATTAGTTTTAGTCTAATTTTAGTTGACTAAATATCATATGATTTTAGACGACAGTTGATTTAGTCAACTGAAATGTATTTTGGGAGGCCTTGATGGCATCATAATGACTGATTTTACACTTGGCTGTGTGCTGAAAATAGCGCGACGCGTTGTGAGCTTGTAGATCTGCTATTTTCGCAACACCAAACATAAAATGACTCTCTTCAGCACTAGTTTTTATTTTGTTGACGAAATTGTCAATATATTTAGTCTTAGTTTTAGTCACCACAGCTTAGTTTTTGTTTAGTTTTTATTTAGTTTTCATCAGTGAAAAAAAAACACAGTCGACAAACATTTTTTCGTCATAGTTTTAGTCTACGAAATCAACACTGCTGCCCACTCTAATGCACATTTAAATTACAAGTAATATAAGATGTTTAGTTATAAAATGCAGTATCTTCTCTCCCTTTGTCGGTGCGTTCACTTATTTATATTCAGGCTCGGTCAACATCTGCACACCGTGGGTCTTTGACACTCTGTCTGCTGGGCCCACATTGCTGATATCAGACGTTTGGACACGAGAGTAGAGTATTCCCTCACGAGCCCCCCCCCCCCCCCCCCCCCCCCCCACACACACACACACACACCCCTCCACCCAGACACCAAACACCAGACAGTCGGGACAGCAGAGTCTCACGCAAACTGACAGGCACGCAGACTGACATTGAGACACATGGACCTTTGGGCAAATAGCCAGGGCAGGCAGACAGACAGTGAAACCCAGTTAGATTGGACGGAGGAGGTATAGCGAGTGGTGTGTGCGTGTGGGGGGGAGGGGGGAGAGAAGGGGGGGGGGGGGGGGGTTTCTAGGTGTTTGACGGAGAGTTGAACTCACTTCAAAGTTATTTTCAACTTTACCTCACAGTGCTTGTCTGCTATCGGTCTCGTGCTCTCTCTAAATGGAATTCAAATGTTCACAGTGTCAGTGACACACTCACTTGAAAGCGATAGAAACATCAGAAGCATACTGTTTTAATATGTGTTAATTACCCCAAAACAGCAGCAGTAATGTCACATACTGTTTAGGCTACCCATGACTCATATTCAAACTAGGGCTATAAAACACGCAATACCACAGGTAAGGCTAATGATGGATATTATTCTGTGAGCCAGACAAACTCAGTCAGCGTTTGTGTTGTTCCTCTGTGTCTCAGTTAAGCTGTTTCAATAGTTTACTTGTCTTCTCCTTGTGAAAAAGGTCACACACTGTTGCATCCCACACACGTGTGGAGATGGCTAATTGTGTCTGTTTGTTTTTCGTTGTGACTCTCCACCAGGTTCTCCACACAGCTGCTCGAGATAGAACCATGAAACAAAAGCCAGAGCGCTCAATGGGGCTGTGGGACACACACAAAAAAAATTGAATTAACGTCCTTGACCCAGAAAGTAGCTTACAAGGATTTACATCAGTAATGCCTAACCCAACCTGCGCTCACTATGGTCACTGAAAGGCCAGTACGAGTAACGCTGGCTTTAACTCCTTAAATAAGTTGCTAGTATGAAGAATAAGGCAATCCAACTCTATCCTATTTGGGCCATTTTCAGTGAGGCGTAGTGGTTAGAGCAGGGGTCTTCAACGTTTTCAGGCCAAGGACCCCTTAGTTGAGAGAGACGTGAAGCAGGGACCCCCAGTACCTTATCATAGATTCCATGATATAGTTTCATTGTTTGACAGCACAATCGCCAGTGTATTTGGATTCATGTCAATTTGTGTTTTCAGATATTTAACCACTTGAACCATCAATACTTAATAAACTTTACCTTTCATTCCGTACTTAGTCTGCTCTTTTTCCCCTCTTCACCAAGGCTCTTTTCTGAAAATAGACGAACTACAAGGTCACAATGCCTCGCAGCGCGAGGCGTTGTGAGCTTGTAGATCTGCTATTTTTGGCTAAAGTTCTCAGAATATGGACACTAGGGTTCAAGTGGTTAATATAAAAAAGGAGAAAAAAGACTTTCTATCACTCAAAGGTTTGGAGGACCCCCTGTAGTAACTCTGAGGACCCTCTAGGAGTCCCGTACCCCCTGTTGAAGACCTCCGGGTTAGAGAAAAAGAAAGGGCCTGGTTTTGAGCCCCACTGCTGACAAGAGTCCCACTAAAGTAAGACCCCCTGTTTGTGCAGTCATTGTAAGCTATCATAATTTCTAGATGCCTTAAATTTAAATATAAATGTCGAGGCGTGCTGCATGTGAAATCTTTCGTGGAGTACTGTGCGCCAAGTTGTTCGCCTTCTTCCAAAAAATCATCACCAGCACTTTGCTTTGGGCACTTAGCCACTTCACACCCATAATTTACATCTACTTGAGCCAGTCCATTCATGGGTTGTGAAGGAAAAATTACTCTTTCTCAACTATGCACATTCTTCCAGTGACTAGAAATGTCTCACTGCCGCATTTACATTTTGTATGCAGTAAAATCCCAGTGTTCATTTACTGTAACTTGTAAAAATGTTACCTTTGCAGTTCTATTTGGTTGCTTTTTCGACACTGTTCAAAGTGGATTGTACTATGAAGGCTACTTGAAAACTCATCCAAAACAAGAAATAAATGTATAAATAGAAATCATATCTTTGTTGTTTTGCTACTAACAGACAGCTGACATTGTGGGTCAGTCTCAGGCACATATAGGTAGGTAATGTTGATGTTCTTTGATTGGATTTTGTTGCCTGCAAGAAACCATATACTGTAGTATAGCCTACCCCCCAATCCCCCCTAATATGTCTCCCTGTCAGCTTCACTATTTTCTCATCTCAACGAAAGAAAAAAAAGAAAGAACACACTTTTCCTTTGGGGGAAAATGTTCAATCATCTATGCAAAAAAAAAATGTAAATAGGAAAGATCGAGTAGATGCCGTCAGTTCAATGTTGGCGTTGTGTTCAACGCTACCCTAAGTTCACAATATTGGAGACAATTGTAAGAAACAGTAGCTAGTAGAAGCAACTTGTTTTGCTTGTATCTTATTACCCCAAAGATGTGCAACATCTTATGAACCTTGTGCCACATAAGTATTGTAACTTATTGTGATGTATTTTAACTGTTAAATGGCTTATGTGTGAATTTGAATGCAGCATGACTGAAGGACCTAAATTAAGGACATAAATCGTCCTTTTCCATTTAATTTCATGGGTGTCATTGTGCGTGTGTGCGTGCGTGCGTGCGTGCATGTGTGACGTATGTGTGCATTTATGTGAGCATGTTGTGTAATTTGTGAACCATAGTCAGTGTGTTTCCTACATTTCATCCTTTAACACAGCTTTCTGCTCTCAAGAGTGTGTCTGTGTGAATCGGAGTTGTATGAGAATTTCAGCTTAACATTTTCAATGTTTGGTGCGATTTTGGGGGTGTACTGAAAGCAGTAGCTAACGTGTCAGTGTGTGTGGAGGTGTGCGACTGCGTGTGAATACCCGTGGCTGAGTGCGAATGCGTGTACGAAAGTGTGTGTGTGTGTGTGTGTGTGTGTGTGTGTGTGTGTGCTTGTGTGTGGGTTGCCGTTAGTGTTTGCCGAGCAGCTCGTTCCTCGCTCCAGGCAGAGCTGGCTGCGACGCAAGATTCTCTGCCGCAGTCAGGTCGTACTTTTCAGGACGCCAGCCGTGGCTACAGCTCCAGGGACCCCCAGCCATCCCTCAGCGGTGCTCTATCTCCACACTGGCAGGCCCACTACCGCAGTCCCTGCAGCCGCGTGCATTGCGAGCCACTCCTGCCTAGCACAATTAGACATGGAGGGGCTCACAGTATATTTCATGCGGCTGCGTCCCACTCAGTACAACTAGTGTATCACGCTCCGGCGCTCTCGCGTACAAAGCGGCCCGATCGCATGCTGTGATTCAGCTGGAGTGTATAGGTACAGGGATCTATATGTACGATACACACTCTTGTGTTGTTGTATTTCGAAAACACAGGATTGTACACAATGTAAAGCCTGATTTATAGATTTGTTGCGGCCCAATATAATGTCAAAATGTCGATCTACAAGCAAATATCAATCGGTGTCCCATATCAAAATTCTAAAATACTACTTACTTAGTCTGCTCTTTTTCCCCTCTAGACCAAGGCTCTTTGCCGAAAATAGCCGATCTACAAGGTCACAACGCCTCGCAGCGCGAGGCGTTTTGAGCTTGTAGATCTGCTATTTTTGGCTAAAGTTCTCAGAATATGGACACTAGGGTTCAAGTGGTTAATATAAAAAAGGAGAAAAAAGCTTTCTTTCACTCAAAGGTTTGGTGGACCCCCTGTAGGACCCCCTGTAGTAACAAAATGCCGATTTACAAGCAAATATCAATCGGTGTCCCATATAAAAATTCTAAAATACCATCAAAAACATTGTAAAAAAATATCAAAGTACAAGCAAATATCGATTTACAGCCTGTCACAGTCCGTCGCGGTGTGACACGTTGTAAGCTTGTAGATCAGCTATTTTCGGCGTACAACGCGGTCGGTGTACTGTAAATCTCAGACTTGAGGGCCTTTCGCTGATACGTCCTGCAAGACAGATTTGTGTACCGTGCCTGTAAGGCTCGAATAACATGACGGTTCTGACGCCGTTTTGGAAGACGCCACACAGAGCGAGCTGGGGGAAGGGGTTGGAGGGGCGGGTCAGTGTCGCCACTAAGGACGGCGGCGGGCGCGGTGGTGGGAGAGCAGTGCGTGTGTGGCGACTAAATAATAAATGTGCCGTATCAGGTTCTCGTGTGGAGCCAGGGCCGTAGCCCATTACTGCGGTGGGAGGGGGCAGGCGTGAGGGGCCAGACAGTGTAGGATGCACTGATTTCACTCAGTGTGTGATTCATCATGGGAGAGAAAGAGAGAGAGAGAGAGAACAATGTGTGTGTGTGTGTGTGTGTGTGTGTGTGTGTGTGTGTGTGTGTGTGTGTGTGTGTGTGTGTGGATGTGTGTGTGTGTGTGTGTGTGTGTGTGTGTGTGTGTGTGTGTGTGTGTGTGTGTGTGTGCACTGTGCAGCGGCGTCAGTTCAGAAAAGGCTAAGGTATGGCAACATGACTGGTGTCTAGTCATGTTGCCAAACTTGCCATACCTTAGCAACAGGCACGGTTACAGTACATTTTATTATTTTCCCCTGTAGCCAAGGTATGGCAGCTGCCATAGCTTGCCATAACCAATTGACACCGTGTGTGTGTGTGTGTGTGTGTGTGTGTGTGTGTGTGTGTGTGTGTGTGTGTGTGTGTGTGTGCGTGTGCGCGTGCGCGCGTGCGTGTGTCCATCAATGTTCATGGGTGTGTGGTGTGTATTATTACATGTACGGTACACGAGAATACTGAATCTGTGTACTTTGATCTTCCTCAACAGCATTGTGGACATTAATAAAAAAAAAAAGAGAGAATACAAATTAGATTAAAAAAGGTGAAAAGTAATATCATCATAACTTAACCCTATACATCGACTAGTTGAAAATAGACTGTATACAAGCTCGTTGTTATGAGCTTGTAGATCTGGTATTTTCAAAAACTCGATTGGAATTTTTAAGTTTTGATCCCTGACATCAAACATTTTCGGTTGGGGGGTCCTGTGGCCAAATACACATCACTTTAGGGGTCCTTGCAAACCTTTGAGAACCACTGATTTATGTTTAGCTTTTTTAAATGCCATTTTCATGAACAACACTAACCTCTCTCTCTCTCTCTCTCTCTCTCTCTCCCACCCCTCCCCCCTCCCCTCCCCCTCCTTATCTTCTGTTTCTCCAAGAAGGTGATGCTTCCTACAGGAGCAGCGTTCCGGTGGTTCCAGTGAGGAATGATTCCCCCCGGGCCCCCCCGGGCCCCCCACCACCACCCTTTCTCCATGACTCCCTCCCTACCCAAAGCTCTGCCGTCAAGTGCAATGCCAACTCTTCTAGGAACGTCCTCCGGCACAGACACTGGCTATTAAAAAACAAACACGCAACAAATAAAAAAACTAAAAAAAACAAAAAAACAAAAAACAAAAAAAACAACAACAAAGAAGCAAACAAAGCAGAAATTATAATAAAAAAAAATAGTCAGCTGGGTAATGATGGATGCACCTACTTTACTCCTTGAACCAAAAATGAAGCGTTAATGAAAAAGCATCTATGGCAAAACATTCATTCCCTTTTATATGTTTCCATTTTGGTACCTTTTTGTCATTTTTCCAGCAGGTTTTTTCTCTGTTGCTTATTACATGGAACTGTTCATTGCCAAACAGAAACAGGAATGGACTGAGTGTGGGACAATCAACTAAAATTTCTGTGTTTGGTGTTACTGTTGTTCACGTGTGGAAAGATACAAGTACTTGTGTAGAGAATGTACATTTTACAGCTATATTTTAAAACTAGTGGCTAATGGCAAAACAACACTATTGTAATTCTTCACGATTTTCTTTCCCCATTACGTTACTATAAAAAAAAACTTGTCTATTTTGTAATTCGTTGGGGGTTTTGGGGAACATACGATACAGTAGCTTGGGAACAGACGGTTGTGTTTGGGGCTAAATCGTTTCAAACTGTAGATCATGGGTCTTCAACAGGGGGTCCGGGACCCCTAGTGGGTCCTCAGAGTTACTACAGGGGGTCCTCCAAATATTTGTGTGATAGAAACCTTTTTTTCTAATTTTTTATATTAACCACTTGAACCCTAGTGTCCATATTGGGAGAACCTTAGCCAAAAATAGCAGATCACAACGCTTCGTGCTGCGTTGTCGGATATTTTCGGCAAAGAGCTTTGGTGTAGAAGGGGAAAAGCGCATACATATTATGAAATATCTGAAAACACAAATTGACATTGATCCAAAATACACCGATGATTGTGCTGTCAAAAGATGAAACTATATGGCATCTATTAACAGGCCGTGGGGGTCCCTTGCTTCATCTCTCTCTCTCAACTAAGGGGTCCTTGGCCTGAAAACGTTGAAGACCCCTGCTGTAGATTTTGGTGGGTTTGGAAAACGGATCAACAGTGGTCATCTTTGGGGGTGGGAGGGAAGGGGGGGGGGGGGGGGTAAACATAGAAAATTGTTTCAAACTGTCACAACAAACTGTACATTTCGGTGTGCAGTGTAAAAAAGAAAAAGAAAAAAAGAAGCGTGGTGTTTTTGGGCATACATCCCAGAGACTCTCTTGGCTGGGATGGAGATGCCTATCGTCTAATCATCCCTCATTTCCCCACTCTCTGTCTGCAAATTTCTCCTTTAGTGAAACTGGCAGCCTTATGTTACTGTGTAGCCCTACTGAGCATGTGCAAATACTGCTCAGGGCAAATGGCACTAAAGAGACAGCACTTGCTCTGAGTAAACCCTACTGAACGCACTGAGACAAGATTCTTTTCTTTCTTTTTTTTTTTTTTACGTTATGTTATGTTGCTGGATAGCTACAGCTTTTTAAAAATAACCAATCTTTGTATTCATTTAGAAAATTTGGACTGGTTTTGTGAATAAAAAAGGAATGCATGTATTTGTGTCAAAAATCTACAATTCCGATGTTTTGTCTACTTGTCTATTTGCATGTTTTCTTTTTAAAACATCTCTGGTTTGACCGAAGAACATGGAGTATGGACATGTTTGCGATACTTTTAAAAAGAAATGTTCCATTTTCATTTAATTGGGTAATATATACAAAAAAATCTGGGGTGAGCAGATGTCATTAAAAGTCAATCAGGCAGTGGTATGTATGGTCATGAGTCTTTGGTTTTATTGGATATATCTGGTGAAAGAAGAATCATGGTCGTCTAGTCTGCTCAGTTGTAACAAAAATGTATAAATGAAAAAGCTTTGGATTCTGAAAATATTTGGAACGCCATCACCACCCTTCCAGCTGCAAAACCAATCCCCAAATGGTTTCCTCCATCTTTATGACATTCGCTCTACTCCATGACATTAAGTTTAAGAAAACAGTAACCGTTCATTCATAATCATGGATAACTGATGGATAGCTTAGCTACAGAGCCATAACACTAAGAGTTGCTGTGATGAAACACACACATGTCATGTTATAATTATATATACATGAAGGATGCAAGCTTCCACATAAAATACTTAGATCAATACAATGAAAATTCCCAGGGCCCTGGGCTGACAGCTAGGGGCCTACTATCTTGGCATAGAGGGCATACAAAGTACTGCATTTGTAGTTGCTCCCCGGTATGTTAGTCCCTATGAATAGAAAAGAAGTGACAGCAAGCCATGGTGATAAACACATGGATACGTCAGTGGGAAGTGGCGCTGATGGCCCACCTCACGTGGGGGTTTGGCGTCATCATTACTGATGCTGGCTCTAATGCTGCAGGTCTGCAATGCATTAGAGTGAATTTTTAATTCCTGCTAAAGTGATGAGCCTCAAGTATTCGCAGGTACAGGCCACTGCGCTTGGACCACGCAATGATCACACCCACTCAACGAACAAATTATATTTCACACAAAGACTTTTCATCCATTTCGTTTTATTCATCTGAAATTTCACCTTCGATATTTTATCTCTGTTGCGCAGTCGTTGTCTTACATCCAGGTGAGAAAGTGCAGCACAGATAGATGCGGCGGGGCTTTTCTGCAGAAGCCGTGGCGGGGCGAGCGTTTTTTAATTAGCGAATCTCAACAGAAGGCAGAGAAGGGAGGCCCAGAGTGTGGTGGTGGCTGGGCTTGTGTGTGAGCTGAGCGAGCGAGCGAGCTCGTGATCAGCTTGGCGAGCCGAGAGGTTGGAGAGTGCAGCTATATTCCCAGCTCTCCCCCCTGGTGACAGTGTTGGGCTAGTGCCATCGCCATGGCAATGGGGGGAGTGTGTGCGCGTGTGTGTGTGTGTGTGTGTGCGTGTGCGTGTGTGTGCGTGCGTGCGTGTGTGTGTGTGCGTGTGCGTGCGTGTGTGTGTGTGCGTGCGTACGTGTGTGTGTGTGCGTGCGTGCATGCGTGTGTGTGTGTCTGGGAGGTGGTGGCGGCGGGGTGTGTGGGGGTGGCTGAGGCCTTTCATTATTAATGTGCACCGCGGCGTCCTTACCTCCTCTGAGCCCCGCACAGCTCACTGCCCGACCTGCCATCCAAGGGAGAGGTGGGAGGGGGGGGGGGGGGGAGTGGGGATGGAGGTGGGTGGGTGGGAGGGTTGGGAGGGTGCGGGGACGTAGAGATAAAGAAAGAGAAGTGAGCCAGAGAGAGAGAGAGAGAGAGACAGAGAGAAAGAGTTCTGCCAACGCAAAGGCAGCAGGAACATAGTAGGACATTGTCGTCGTGGAGAGTGGACTTCGTATTTCATGACTGCGTTCGAATTAAACGCTCACGGCTGAGGAGCGGAGACAAAGGAGGCAGGAAAGTGTGTCAAATTAAGTATTTCAGTCTGTCGCAAAGCACGTTAAGAACTGATATGACTGGGGCGCCCGCTGGCCTACTGGTCCAGGCACATACCGGTACCACATAGGCATTGCCACATAGGCATTGATGCCTGGCGGCATCGCCGGTTCGATTCCTGATCCGGACGACCTTTGCCGCATGTCACTCCCCGTCTCTCCCCCAATTTCCTGTAAAACTAATCTTAAAAAAAAAGAAAAAAAATGCAATGACTGCGAGAGGAGAGGGCTGGTGTGCGTGGAGAGGATTTGGGTGCGGCTGCAGGTGACTATGGTAGACCCCTGAGCAGGGGGCAGTGAGGGGTATAGCAGAGGCCCGGGCCCAGCACTAGATGTGGTGGTCAGTCAGTCAGGCTGCGGTATCTCTATGCGGAGGTGGGTGTTAGGGGTGGGTGAGCAGGCCTGTCACACTGGGAAAATCCTGGAATCTTATCACCGCCTCGCAGACACTGAGCTGCGCTGATCTACTCACCCTTGTTGCCAGCCAGCGTGCCCTTCCCCCCATCCAAATGCCCCGGCAAAGGCTGCCTGGCCCCCTCCTTGTCTCGCTCACCACCTTTCACCAAAGGGGAGATAGTAGCATGAACAGACGCGGTCCAGTTGAGTGCAGGAGAACTGTGTTTGTTAAATGGTGCTAATAGGAAGGAATACTTTGAAAAGTGTGTAATGAGCCTATACTGTTACCACAAGCCATTGTTGAAATGACTGACCACTGAGAGTAATTGGACTAGTTACAGTGACATACTAGGGTTTATGATTACAGGAAAGTCTTTCTCTTGAGATTTGAGAAACCACTGAACTGTCAAATTCTTTATTTTGTATTTATTTCCCCCCCTAGTTTTGTCATCGACAATTCCACCCATGCAGCGACCCCTGTCATTGGCAACCACCACTGTTGGCCTGGGAAGGGTTAAGACAACCATATGCCTTCTCCGACACACATGGAGACACCAGCCATGCTTTGGTAACTGGTAGCTTTAGTTGACAGTCCCTTCGTTTCCAGTTATTTACTGAACTAGATGGTTATAAAATATAGATGCGTGTTAGGAAAATATTCAAAATAAATGGATATTACCGTAACTAGGGTGCTATGATAGCAATTGGAAAACAGTTGGTGAAAAGAAATGAATGGTCCTTGTTATTATGACAGAGCCTAAAACACTGTAGGCTACTACATAATGTCCTAGTCAGTAAAGTAAACCCATAGTAAATGGTTAGTCAGTAGCTACTGCACAATAAGGAGGTTATAAGGAAATGATCCAAATAAATTGATAAATTAATACTTCTACAAGCAATAACCCATTAGGTGAATATTAATACTTACCAAGAAATGTCACATTATAAATTGCAAAGTAGTTGGTGGAAACAAAGCAGTCCACAGGATGATGCCCATAAAACTTTGATAGCTTACTAAATTATATCGAAACATCTGAACTTAAACCTGAGAAAGAAAGTACTTTGATAGGGAAACATGCATGGCTTTATTTTACAGTCGTAATACATGTTTACTATGTTTTAAAGCTTACAGACACTTGAAACTTGTTTGAGATTGGTAATTCAGCAGAGTGAACTTTATCGCACCTTTAGTTGTTGTCAATGTTACATTATACAACAGGTAGTCGGGCTCTCAATGGAAAACAGGCTCTCCAACCGTGCATATAACGTGCACAGATGCACGGTCTCTCATCAAGTAAAGAAATCAGCTGCGTTGGTCACGAAAGAGAGCAAGCGCTCCTCTCTCCCCACACTAAGCTAGGCGGCTGGCTAGCGGTTTTCATGTGACGTTCAGGGACACAGTAGCTAAATGTGGCATTAAAAAATTACAAATTCCTATCGAATATCTTAATTACAATGAAATAAAGTTGACGTGTTTTTTTTTTAAGGGCAACAGTTGTATAATCGCAATATTACACTTGAGGATCTGCATTAACGTGGTTATCCTGCACTCCAGCCCTTCCTACGGAACTCGCCTGTCGGCTCGTTCCTGCGAAAAGGCTGTCGTGCAGGATAACCGCGTTAATGCACACCCTCTTGTGTAAAGCCTGTATCAGAGTCGGCACCGCGGTGGAAGGCTATCCACCGCGGTGTAGTGCGGTGTAGTCTTTTTGAGCGTTAACGTTGTAGTTTTATGACTCAAAAAGACTACACCGCACTACACCGCGGTGCCGACTCTGATACAGGCTTAATATTGCTTAATTATTTTATGTTTCGATCAGGCATGGAATTTTGTCATTTTATGGGCAAGGCACTTTAGTTGTGTAAATCTTTTGAAGGCGCAAAGGCCAAATAGGGCAGGAAGGTCATCAAATAAAATAATGATTTTAAATCCACAGATGTAATTCATACATTTTACAAGTAGAAACTCATATTTGCAGTCAGAAACTACTGTTCTGTAAACGTCATACACGCTCAGCCCTGGTCACCCTGTTGAGGATGGGAAGGGGGAGTTAAAAATTCAGAATCTCAAAAACACACTGGTCTAAAAAACATATATTGACTAGAAGGGGCAAAGGAGAAAACCGGTATAATCAGCTGGGGCAGTGGGGTTATAATGTTTTGAGGGGAAGAAGGCCAAAGTGAGGGGCCACGGCCTTCATGAAAATTAAATGAAATCCCTGCCCGGTTTTGGTACATTTAATGCGCAGTTTTGAAAAGTCTAGATGAAAATAGTCCCTTAAAAGAGAACGCTGTGGTAAGTCGCTTTTTTTTCTTGTTATTTAGTCTTTGGGCCATAAGCAAAGCTGCTTATTTACATCGCTCCTAAATCCCTTTTTTCGGTACTTTTCGGTACTACTCTGCCGTTTATAAACACACTGACGAGCTAACATGCAGAAGTTACTCCATGGTAATGTTATTGTTGAGATACTGCCGTAAAATGTTTCACTCTCATTCGTCTTGTGAGACTGAATCGTTTTACACCCAATTCACAACAACGACGTAAGCCTGCAGTACAATGTTGTTGCTACGACAATGGTGTGTGTATAGTGGGCCGATATGAGACGAAAAAGTGGATTTTAAAGCGATGTAAATACGGCTGTACAAGCCTGTCGCAGCTCGGCCAAAATTCACAAGAATGCTTTTTTGGATAATAATAAAAAAAAAAAAAACATTTTTTGAAGACTAAATAACAAGAAAAAAAGGTAAAAGGCGAATTTACCACAGAATTCTCCTTTAAATAGATGTACTCAAAATGCTCAAGTCTGTTACACTCTGACAGACTTGAGTTGTACTTAAAACCTTAGGGCTTAGGGCATCTCTCTTTATGTCCAACACAATATGAGGAACTTGTTTATGGGTATGAGTTCCTGCTTTCCTTAATTCCTTTATTGCTAAATATTATTATTGATGCCATTTTTACTATATTTTGTATGAGATATATGGGCCCTATTTTTGTCCATGCTTTACCCCTTATCCATAAACGTATTTGCTGTTTTTAATTTGTTATGTATATATATTTTGAAAAACATTTTTAAATAGTTCAAATATTAAAAATGTAAATCTTTTTCAAAGTAGTAAAAAAGGCAAATACGTTTAGGGATAAGGGGTAAGGCATGGACAAAAATATAGCTGATAATGCATTATTCATTACGTTTCGGTGTTTGTATCAAAATGTCTAGTTAGCAAAATAATGTAATGACTGGTGTGTAGTTCATTTCCAAGAAATGGCCTATAACTGAAGGGAAGTTATTGTATTTGTGGCCCACACAGACATGGCTCTAAACAAGCTCACACTAATATAGGAGGTCCCCAATGCCCACTACCCCTGTCACTCATGGTTTCGTTCCCTACATTAAACACATATGGCAAACAAACTGGTTAAATGAACATAATCCGATGTCATTCATCACAAATAACACATACAATCCCCACAACGCTTTCCCCATAGCAAATTAGAACACGATAACACAACAAGAGTGTGCCCTGAGGCTTGCTGGGAAGTCCTTCACCTTCACCAACGACACATCCAGGGATTCTACACAGCCCTCATCTGAGGGGTCGATGTTCCTGTTCCCAGAGACCCATGCAACTAACACAAAGTCCTGGAGGGGCTAAGAGGCCTTGTTCTCTTGCCAAAGTGTGTGGGCTCCAGTGTCCCAGAGTGAGGGATGTCCATGACCTTCTCCACCCGGTTCTCTTCTGTGCTGGTAAGGGGCCGGTAAGATGGAGAACCCCCTTACAGACTCCTACCTTATTGGGCGAAGCTGTGAGTACAATATGGCCGTCCCTTTGCAGTGAAGTTTCAGTAAGACCCCTTTTTCTGGTCAATCACCAACACCAAGAACCACTGGCCGAGCGGACCAGACCAGCTGGCCTAGCTTATAGGCTTTAACGTAGCCTAGCGCATGGCGGGTTCAAGTCCGGTGCCGTGGCATGTCTCTCCCATTCGGTCAGCATTCAGAGAACTGAAATACATCCTTCTTGATGTGCAACTTGCTTAGGAAGACCTGTGACTTGTTATTTGCACGTTTGGGAACCACTACAAGTAGTTCACTGTATAAAGTGTGGCTTGAATCCTTTGATCATATTCCTATGTACCGTAGATAACCAAATGGTCGCCCATTCACTAAGCCGTTGCCTTACTCACCACAGCCTGTCCAGTAAGAAACAATGGAGGACGGCCTTCTCTCTTGGGATTTTATTGTCATCATCAAATCACAATCACTGGTTGTACAGTCGAGTCGAGTATAAAGTTTTAATGTTGTTTCTGTAAGTAAAGAAAATCACCAAAGTAAATAAAGGGCACACATGCATATGCACCCACATTTCAAACCCATGTCTCCGACTCCGGCGTGGGAAACCAAACATCTATGCTAGGGAAAGAGGGAATCCCCCTTGCCCAGGGATTAGAATTTTGGGCTTCAGGCTGAGTTACTCTGCAACATTCACCCCCTTTGACCGCCCAACCAGGAAACCCGAGCCTAACACCCACGATTCAAACTGGGGTCTCCCATGTGGGAAACCAAACATCTACAGCTAAGAAGGAATCCCCCCTTCACCAGGGGACATAAGCTTTTGGGCTTCAGGCATACACGCACGCATGCACGCACACACGCACGCATGCACGCACACACACACACACACACACACACACACACACACACACACACACACACACGACACACACACACACGACACACTCACACACACACACACAGGATTCTGGAAGATGAACAATGTTACACCGATATATATATGAATATCAGTGACTACATTATTGTATAAATAGCTTTTAACACTAGACTAGACACATTTAAACATAAAGAACATAACGTGCACATTGTTTCGCACTTTTCACAAGGCCTTGCACAACAGTAATTAGCCTGAAACCCCAACCTTTATCTCAAGGAATTGCTACCATATTTGATATAAAATGCACTATATACTCACAATATAATTACTCAGCATAGAAGCCAGTTAAGGAAGCTCACATTGTCCTTCACCTACAACAGTACACAAAGTGGTTTATACATTTTTATACAAGATGAGTAGGTGTTTTCCCAGTCCCTAATAAGGTTACTAATGAATGATGCAGTGCAGACTTAATCAGACAGTGGTGGAAAAAGTAGCCTACTCACATATTTTACTTAGTAAAAGTATCAATACTGCAATATAGAAATACCTCAAAATGTTACAGTACTTAAGTAAATGTACTTAGTTACTTTACACCACTGTAATCAGTCAAACAGATCTGGCACTCTCTGATTGGCTTAAAGCAAAAATGGTGCAGGAGACAGAGAGGAGAGCTGTCCAAAATGTGTGTGCACTGCAGGTGGTGGTAACACCGGCTGTGCCAGGTAGCTTACCAATAACACCAAGCAAGTATTCCAAGTAAACTTCAAGTAACAACAGTAGAGTGGCAGCAGCAGCAAGTAAGATTGTTTTCTAACATTACAAAGTGAAAGTTTATAACGGACTGTGTTTTGCCTCAGCTGTCATTTCCTTGCGTTTCAAAGCAGTGGATCTGATCAAACTCAAAGCAGTAAATCTCTCAAAAACAGATGAAAACAGAGAGGGCGCTGTTTCCCCCCTTTTTTGACGATGGGTTCCCAGACTGCACAAGCAGAAGCTAACCAGAAACATGTAGAACTTGGCTAATGTAGCCTGCTATTTCACAAGCAGAAGCTATCAGAAACAGAACTTAGCTTATCATTAGCTATAAAATGCCAAAACGGCAATTCCTAGGAGGACGTCCGAGGTTAGACCCTCAGTTTTTGGGAACCACTGCTGCTACATTTAAAAGTTCATATCATGCTAGTGTACACAGAAACAGCTTGAAGCACACCCACAATTGTGTTAACATTATTACCTTCAGCTGTGTTTACAATTCGAAATGGCTTCTTGTGCAATTGGTCCATTAGGCACAACAGGCTCAATTATTCTCTTCATGAGGAATTCTTTTCAAATAATTGTGTGTTTGAGTCATGTGGCTACTTGCTGGTGGCTTCTATGTCAGTATAAAAATGTTTATTTATTTTATTTATTTATTTATTAGGGAAGGAAGTGCAAACAGGTACCAGCAGGACATTGACAAGAGACCGGTGGTGTAAGAGTCAACAGGTGAGATCTTCTGACCAGGAGGCAGTGTTGGCTACATTTTTGCATTGGCTATTGTTATGATGATTATAGCTATCATTAAAGTAGTAGGCCTACTCTGCAAATGGCATTATTTATGACCCAACCTAAACATGTCATCTCTTTCAGGCAGAAACCTCTTATCTCCATATTATAACTTTGTATGTTGTTGTTGTTTTATTTCTTCATAAAGTAATGTCCTACAGTGTCACACAAAAGTAGCAAAAATAGCCGATCTATAAGCTCAAAAGCATCGTTTTGAGGTTGTAGATCTGCAACTTTTACTTTGATTGGAGTCTTCTGGACATATGAGGTTTCTACCTGACAGCAACAATATACATAGTTTTTCTTCATGTGCCTTCAATGTGTCATTTTAAAAGGTGCTGGAGAAGCAATAGATCCAGGTACCAACAGGACAGAGACAGGACATATAGATGGTGGGACAGCAGCACAGGTGAGATCTAATGGCTCTTTCTTATTCTTTTTGTTGTGGTTGTAACAGTATACTGTCAACAGTATAGTGTTTAATGAATTACAGTAGGTTATTTTTTAAAAGCAAATTACCGGTACTCTACAAGTACAAATTTGTCATATTTGTCACATTTGTACTCATATTTGTCATATTTGTACTCTACGAGTACAAATATGACAAATTTCTAGTTGAGTAATATTTGACCAGAAGTATCTATACTTTGATTTAAGTACTGAGGTTGAGTACTTTATCCACCACTGTTCCAGTGCGTTACGGACAAACTATCTCTATCTGTGCAAAAAGTAGTTACTATATAGACTTGCTAGGTACAGCAATACATAGTAGATACATTTAGGTGCAGTATTAAATGTTTTTTTAAAGACTAGCGTTAAATGCCATTGAATAGAGTTAAACAGCATGAACAGCCTCTCCACCTGAAATGATATTTCACTCTGCAGGAACATCTGTGCTATTTAGCGCATTAAAACAGTGATTCATGGGAAAACAAATGTCTTCCCTGGTGAACCATATCCAGTATTGATCTTTTGGGGATTTGTTTCCCCTACGCTCACCTCCATTTTCAGAGAATATAGTCTAAACAATACCGCTGTCCTCGCTGATCATGTTAAGCCTGATTTATACTCCGTTGTACGATGGTGTCGCATGCACAAACATAGCGATCTAGGAGATTGTAAATCTGCTATTTCATCGTATGACAGTATAAATTCACCATTCATATTTAAAATCCCTATCTCTGAATCTTCACTGGCCTAGAAGTCTAGAACTGTGTGCGCACCTGTAATGAATACATTAAATAATACCTTTAAATTATAGTTACATATGATCTCTAAAATGATTGGGAAGTATGGGAACATGCGTTTGTTGTGAAGCCTATAGTTTGGCAGGTGGAGTTGATATAGGATTAATGTACATTTCAATAGAACTTCTAACAGTTTTCATTGTCTTGCGCTGTAACATGTCATTGTAAATCAGCCTTTCAAAACATTTTTTGTTAATGTAGGTCTTACCTGTCCACTTGATGGATAGTCTAGATTCATACACCAGAATCAGGTTTGATATCTTGCAAAATGCTACAAAATAAATCGGCTTCTGTTCTGGCAATATAATTTATTTAAGTGTTGCATATTCTATGTCTATGATATAGGCTATATACAGGATATATTCATATAGCTGTTCAACACCAGCACTGCCCTCTAGGTACAGTATGTGGTTAAATAAGTCAGGAGTCAATTAAATAATAAACAATGCTTGGTCTGCATGATATACAGCTATTATACTTGAGAAGGGAATTACTGTGTGTGTGTGTGTGTGTGTGTGTGTGTGTGTGTGTGTGTGTGTGTGTGTGTGTGTGTGTGTGTGTGTGTGTGTGTGTGTGTGTGTGTGTGTGTGTGTGTGTGTGTGTGTGTGTGTGTGTGTGTGTGTGTGTGTGTGTGTGCACTAGCTGGGTGGAACTATTTGTACCTCTTGAGCCCTATTTTATACTTTGGCTATTTGAACCTTCTGAGCTTGTGAGCCTGTAGATCTGCTATTTTCAAAAAAATGTTTGATTGACATTGACATATTATAGTGGTTAAGATGCTTGACTGTGGAACTTACTCTTCCTGGTCGAAGAACTGGACAAGTGCCCTGCTCTTCCCCAAAAAGGTTTCTGTCTGAAGGTTCCCATTATTTTTCTCAAGAAAGAAAAACACCAATTCATGAAACAATTGTCTCGAGCTAGAAAACTAAACAGCATTGTAGCAGTATTTTAAACTGGGATTGCTCAGGTAAGGTGATGGAGAATATAGAGTAAAGCCTAAGTTAGTTTCTTGTTGAAAATAACTGAATTTCGGTGATAAGCCTAAATAAATTAGGCTCAAGTAGACCGTGGCCTATTAAATGAGCTTGACATTGCCTGTCAAGTGTTCAGGTATGTGTAAAACAATGAGATAACGACTGCCCCCTAGTCTGTCCCATTACACCTTTATTTTTCCACCATCCATTCAGGTAGACTTAATGATCTCGCTGGCAGCAACAACACCTGGTTATCACGTTGGACACTGGTGGACCAGTGTTCCAAATTACATGCTCTACATTAGCAGCCAGAATACACATGAGACAAACACATCTTTATCCTGTTCCTGTAGTAAAACTTTTTTACCCAAGGAGCTGCCAGGAATTCTCGTCTCCATGCTAACACGCCACATTTTGGCATTTGTTAAATACTCTGTTTCACTGTAACCCCTAAAATCTAGCAATTCTCATTACTTTTTACCATCAATTGCTTGAATTAATTTGTTGTCTTTTAACTATTAGGATAATTTTGTTAGGAGAATAAACTGTATTTTTCAGTTTACCACATGATGATTGCCCTTCATGCAAGTTATGCTTGTTACGTGGTATAGTCGGAACAGACTTGCACATCCCACTCACACAACGCAAGAACATGCATGGGGATTTAAAATATCTAAATATTATAACAATATAAACACATGCAAAGAGACCGTGCGTGCGCGCGTGCACACACACACACACACACACACACACACACACACACACACACACACACACACGTGCGCACACGCCCACACGGTTACAGTATGAATAGAGAGAAAGGGGCCTTTGCATACACACAATATAAATAACAAATACATGACCAAGGAGAGAGAGAGAGAGAGAGAGAGAGAGAGAGAGAGAGAGACACACACACACACACACACACACACACACACACACACACACACACACAGCCACACAGCCACACAGCCACAAGGACACACAGAAACAGATTAAGTCCAAATCAATGGCAGTGGCTGGAACTGGGGAGAGAGAGATTTCACCCAGGGTTCTCGTTAAGGTCTGACACATGCGGCAGAGGCTCGGGGGAGTGTTATTACCAGGGTGATGGTTGATAAGACGCTCGTTTCTCCACGGTGCGTCCCGCGGGAAAAATGCATCGCGCAGCCATGGAAACCATAAGGCTAGGTGTTATTCTATAATTGGGCCAGCGTTTTTAACAGCACAGCTGCACACCCAGGTACGCCACGACGGTCGTCAAATGAGAAATTATAGTGCAGGAAGAGTGGAGTGAAAACATTGCTGGTTTTCGACTTTCCCTGGGAAAAACTGAGTCTGTGTGATGACTTTTTATTCATCTATCGTTATATATCCGGGTTCATGGGCTTGAAACGGCATCGTTACACAAAATAATCTCAGACATATTAGGAAGGTCAAGCATATACTGTAGTGTACACGAGAGTTCCATTGCATGTCAAATACTGGGGTGGACCCAACGCTTGTGTGAGCGTTAATATACCATTAAAGTCAGAGTGCCCTTTTGAAGATTTATGAAAAGGGTCACTGTGTTCCTTTGCTTGCTTAAATTCTTAATTTTCTTACACCTGGAGAAAATAGTGTTTGAAAACGAGCTGTAAGATGGAAAAGGGAGACGGGGAGGGGAGGGGGGGGGGGGGGGTGAGGGGAAGGATGGTTGGCGGCCAATCTCTGCTCAGTCTCTGTAGCCTGGTTGATTACGATCAATTTCCCTTATATCGATGGCCTCCCTAGCCCTCAGCTACACTCCCCCCTTGCACTTTGCATGGTACGTGCCTTGTGTACCGTGACACATCTCACGCTCTGAGAAAACAAGAGTGCACGTCCGTGCCCCCCCTTGAGGAGCCCAAGTCTGCATAGCGTTAAGGTTTTTCTAATCTTTCTTTCAAGCTATCAGAAAACATAAAAAGGATAATGACTAAACAGAATCTATTGCCAACGCATACAATGAATTCCAATCAACAGACAAAAATTGCCATTTGCGACTTTGGCGGGGTGCATTTCTTTCGACATTTGTTTACCGTTTTGGGTTTTATTTATGGCGTTTTATTCTTAGTCGTAATTTAACTGAGGTCCATTTGTACGCCTACGCCCTCGGAGTTAAATGAACGCAGAGGATGTTACTGTGTAGTGTGCAGAGAATCCGATCCCTCTCCCAGCGAGCATAACTCACACTTGTCACCCGGCATCCCCCTACCCCAGACCCCGGCCCCCACCAACCAGCTCTCAACCAGCACATGTCCTACAGTACAGGCCCCCTACCATGCTGACCTTGATAATTATCAACTGTAACTAAGTTCTGGAGGAGGGGGGGGGGGGGGCATATAGACGAAGGGTGCAACAGTAATCAAACTATAAGCAATTTAATGGATTATAAAAAGAGAATCGATTTTGGAATTCCGAAATTTGCAATTCTGTTTAATCTTTTTTGGAGACACCTCTTGTATCTCAAAAAGGAATGCTGCAGGCTTCTTGCGCCCGAGGATATTTTGGAATGCATTTATTAACGTTAAAATATATAAATAAATGCATTTCTGGTGCATGTCCGGTGCCCATGACCTTTTGCCTTAAGTGTCGGGGTCAGACATTAACAAATAGAAATGGTGTTTAGTGTTTAGAGAAGTAACACTACAAAGAAGATTCTCAAAGAGAACACCAGCACTCACGGAACGTCCTTTTAAGGCACTTTTTTTATTTTATAAGATCGGCATGGTAAGCTGCAGAGCAGCAACAAACGGACGCGTTTCGGCGTTAAACCTTCATCAGCGTTGCATGCTGGGGGTAAGGGAAGTGTCACATTTATAGTGTCCGTCGAAGACAACTTCCTCTGTCCATAATAATAGCTAACAACTCCCAACCAACTAGTACAATCAAGTGCAGAGATGATATCAATCATAGATAGTCCTTCAAAAGCAATTATACACATGAGTCAAAAAGTACATCTAAATACAGAGAGTCTGAGTTCGTTCCAATCTAGGGGTCTACATACAATAAGCTACTTAAATTCATCAATTCATTCTTTCATTAATGATAAATAGGTTGGGATCTCGACAGAGAGAGGCAATAAGGATCCATACATTACAAACAGTCGGGCAGAATAACAAGTACTTAGAGAAAATAACGTTAAAGACAGACAGAGATATGGTTAAGCTGTGACCGTTCACATACTAAACTTAGAGAAGTAACACGCCATAATGACGAGAAGCTGTAACAATACTAAGCATAAAAGAGGAAAAAAATTAAAACCTTTATTTTGAAGTCCGCCAACCGGGGAAAAAACATATTTTGAAGTCAAGGGTTGGCGTTCGTCTAAATTGGCACATGCAGCTGCTTGACAGCAATTTCGCCCACACACAGAGACGCTTGTGAGTGATTAGCGTGACACGCTCACGGACTCACAGACGGACAGAGTTCAACCTTTTACTAACTGCGACCTAACGGTCACAATAAAATAGGATTTAAGAGGTTAATTAGACTAATCAATTTAGTCAATTATAAAAAGAATTTGGAATGTATTTATATAGGGCAGGCCTATATTCTTCTTTTAAATATAAAATTGTCCTCGATTATTTGGACAAATCGATAGAATAATCGCTAAGAAAAAATCTATTGTTGCAGCCCTAAATATACTAGACTCTCTGTGTGTTTGTGTTTTGAGAGGAGTGGGTTGGATGGCAACGTTCTCCCCCCGTGGAATCATTTTAGCATATTCAGGACAACGTGTAGAAAGTTTGGGGGGTGGTGTTAGTTTACAGTAGCAGTAGAGTATGGAAGGGGAGAGAGAGAGAGTGTCAGGACCGCTGTGGATCAGATGGATGGAGCCTTCTCTGCCCATCCTGAAGACACTCTAAGCTGTAGGAGACAAAGTAATGCTAAGGATGTGGACTAACCTGGTGCTGAAGCAAAGTAATGGACAGGATGGGAGACAAGAAGTCTGTGCCACTGGAGGGGCCGAGCTGTCTAGAACGGGGTTCTCAAATTAAAGCTCACAACAAAACAATAAAATACTAATCTGAAATGAATAATGAACTAGAAGCAGTGCTCTTCCTAGCACAGGTCTCCACCAGGTCAGGTATGTTATTGTGGCCTCCTTGTGGCATATTATAGCGCCATCAGGAGGGTGCCATGAAGGGTGCCATGTCTTCTTCTGCCTTTAACGGCATTGTGACACCGCATGCATGATTTGAGGCATTTTGTTCCAAAAATGTGTTTGGCAAAAGTCAACCTTCTGGTGGCGCTATAACAGGCCAATGTGAAAAGGGTGGCATTTGTTCCTTGACCTAGTGACAATGTGCGTGCAGAATCTCTCTGTAATCACAAGCTGTGTTCATGATTTAAGACATTTTGTTAAAAATGGACCAATCCTGCAAACTTTGGAAGCCAATGTTTGCCAATTAGGATGGAATATGAAACATCGGACAGATCTGTCTTGATCACATGACTATAGTGTATGGTTTCCTATTTATAGTTTGGATAGGTAAAATGTCATGTGAAGCTTGACCAATCCTCTGGAAGTTTATGGAGTAACATTTAGCCACTGAGGAAGCAGCTAAAACTGCTTTTAGCCAATGAGGAAGCTACATAAAGGTCACGTCACAAGAATGCTGGTTCCTCATTGGCTAAATGTTACTCTGTAAACTCGGACCGAGATCAAGTGTGTTTCCCTTCAGGCAACCACACTAAATCATGAGGACTCAAGTTACATACGTCATAGATGACCGACATCATGTACATTACCACACTGACCACATGAACTCAGAGACATTATTAGACCTCATCTTGTGTTTTTGTGACCATAGGTCGCAGTTTAGTATGTGAACGGTCACAGCTTAACCGTATCTCTGTCTGTCTTTAACGCCTGACACTGTGGTTCCCCTGACACATCACTGTGATGTCACAGTGATGTGTCAGGGGAACCACAGTGTTGCCACTCTGACATCAAGCTTTGACATCACTGTGATGTCATTGGAACCACTCTAACAGAATCTCTTTTATGCCCATATATGGAGATCCCTGATCAATGTCATCAATATCAAGCCCATATCTAACAGGACTTCATATGGGAATGCCCATATATGGAGGAAGACAGACCATTTCTTTGTGGCTGGTTCAGACAGGGATCTCCATGTACATAAAAGGGACTGAGTAAACATGTTTGGGGTCTCACAGCATATCTCCATATACAGTACATGGATCTCCATATATGGGTACCAGGAGTCTCCATATGGGTAACTGGTCCGATATACATCACTGGCCAGACGGTCAAGACATGGCGTGGCGAGATCGTTTTACTAGTATTAATGTGGCAACTGTGTGTGTGTGTGTGTGTGTGTGTGTGTGGTCATCATCCTGCATCCTCTATCTCCGCACACTTGGCAAAGCTCTAACCAAATTAATTGCATCTCTGTGAGAGAGAGAGGGTGAGTTAGATTGGGGGTGGTGGGGGGAGAGAAGAGAGAGAAGGGGGGACAGCAAGAGGGGATACAGATGAAACGGGGGAAGAGAGGGAGAGAGTAAGGTGAAAGAGAGGGAGAGGAAAGAAGGGATGGACAATGAGAGAAAAACTGAGGGAAAGAGAGAGAGGTTTGGTCCTGTCGGGGGCCGGTCTTGCTACAAGGGGAGTCATTTAAAATTCTGCATCCCATGTGGTTCCTGGTTTCCAGTTTAATGACCCCCCTCCTCTCCCCCCCTCCTCCCTTCGCCCCCTGACTCTGGCTCTGAGCGGTGGGCTCGGCTCCCTTGCTCTGCACGAGGTGGGAGAGGCACATTATTTATGCATGTACACAACTAAATGATAACAAAAACAGTTGGTGAGTCAAACACATTATGGCCATTAGAGATGATGCATCTATGTCAACAACCCCCGCCCCCCCCCCCCGCCCGCCACCTCTCACTCAGTTCTTGTCTTTTTTATGTCTCCTTTGTCCTACCCGGCAAACTGCCCACCCCACCACCACCACCACCCAACACTGCGCCTGCCTCCTGCAATCAGCCATCGCTGCCGTCGGCAGTGACACAGCTCTCTGCCGTGGTTCCATGTAGCGCCTCGGCTGTGCTAATTACGAGGACCCGCCATCTTTGACTGGAGAAATGGCTGCTGTTGCACCTGTTGTCAAGCTCTGGTGACGGACTCGGGAAGGAAATCCTTTTTTAAAATATCATTTTTTACCCCCCTCTTTTCTCCCCAATTTAGTCGTCATTCCAATTGATTCCTCTACACTGACATTTCTGTGTTGTCACGGCTGTTGTATCCTACTGGCTCAGTAGGACCTAACAGTGAGAAGCCATCACCGGGAGGACATAGGGTCTTCGTCCTACTCCTCCCGCCCAACACTCCCTGCCCCCCAGCCCGTAGGATTACATGCATTGACAATATCACCCTCCTCGCCTTCCCCCGAACACGAGCCAATTGTGTTCGCGTAGACGCCCAACAAAGTTGGATACACTCCGTGGTGGTAGACAGGGACTTAACCACTGCCCCACTCGCACCTAGGAAGGAAATCCTCCTTGCAAACTTTCCTGTGTTGTTAACTGTTGCTTTATCAGTGATAGTAATTTAGGCCGTAGTTTGTTTATTCATGTTGTCATACCCTCTAAATTGTAGTGGGTATAAGTGGAAACATTCCATGGAGTGGATATGGCACAAAGGCAGCTGTTCTACTAGCCATGTATTGGCCACACAATAAAAGTGTTTATATTTGTGCATTGGCAAACAAACAGGAGAAGGGCGCAAGCTGGTATTGATGAGGTATTGCTGACCTTGGTAAATAAGTGTAAACTAGAAGCAGTGCTCTTCCGAGCACAGGTCTCCACCAGGCCGTGCGTCCTGGTGGTGCTACTGTATTATAGGCCAATGTAAAAAGGGTGGCATGTGTTCTTCACCTTAGATCTTTCATGGCAATCGGACGCTGCATGCATGATTTGAAGCATTGTTCCAAAAATATGTTTTGCTAAAGTCTACCTGCTGGTGGTGCTATAACAAGCCAATGTGAAAAAGGTAGCATTTGTTCCTTGACCTAGTGGGAATATGTGTGGCAAATTTCACGGTAATCGCAAGCATGGTTGATGATTTGAGGCATTTTGTTCAAAAACGGAGCAATCCTGCAAACTTTGGAAGCTAATATTAGCCAATCAGGATGGAATATGAAATATCAGACGGATCGTACTTGATCACATGACTATAGAGATACTGTGTACCGATTTGCGTGATTTTTGGATAAAATCTCAAGGAGTAATATCCAAAAATGCGTTTTACATAAGTCGGCCCAAAGGTGGCGCTATAAAAGGCTGATGTGAAAAATGCAGGGCAAAGGTTTATCCTTAGCCTCTAGGGAGTGCGCTTACAAAGTTTGAAACTGATCGGTGGAGTTATAGGTAAAACCACAAATCGGCCTGTTATAGCGCCACCATGAGGCTGATTTAAAAAAAAATAAGTGGCATTTCTTCCTCGGCCTAGTGGGAACATGTGTGCGCGATTTCATGATAATTGCACTTTGCGTTTGGGATTTGAAGCATTTTGTTCCAAACGGCTCAATCCTACAAACTTTGGAAGCCAATCTTAGCCAATCAGGATGGAATATGAAAAATCGGACAAATCTGTGTCGATCACATGACTGTCGAGAAACGGCCTACCGATTTGTAGGATTTTTGGACAAAATCTGTAAGAGTAGTGCACCGAAATGTGTTTTGCGAACATCGGCCACTAGGTGGCGCTAGAAAAGGCCCATTTGAAAAATTTAGGGCAGAGGTTCTAGATTGACATCCAGGGAGTGTGTGTGCTTACTTTGGCAGCGTCCGGGCCAACGGCGACTGAGATTAGGCGCTCACAAACTGCGAGGACGCACGGACGCACGCACGGACGGACGGACGGACGCACGGACGGACGGACGGACGGACGGACGGACGGACGGACGGACGGAGGGGAAAACATACTCTCCCCCATGCCTTCGGCTGGTGGAGACAAAAAGTGAAGAAAAGGCTGCACACTCATAGCCACGATGCAGGATAATTGAATGTTTCCACCTGGAAAGCTCGTCTTCAGGGATTCATATCATATATTCGTGCATTAACACTTATGGAGTAAACGCAAACCATGAACTGACCGTGATGTATTTTGTATCAGAGAATTAGAAATAAAATGTAATATCTTATCCTAAAGAGTAGGACCACATACTCTATACTGGAAATAGCCTACTGAGTGTACATACAGTATGTACATGTGTAGAAAAACAAGTGGTAAAGATATACTGTAGTCTGACTGGAGTGAAGCAACTATACTGAGAAAGATGAATAAAGATGCAAATGGAATGAGGCACGTATACACCCAGTAGACCAGAGTTTCAATTGAGCTGGTAAAATGTGGCTTCGTGTTCACATGTCCTTTTCTGGTAAGACCTGTCCCTGGTCCAGCAAATTAAAATCTCGTCCAACACGAGTGTCTGGTAAATGAATCTCAGACCTTCATACACAGTTTTCCTCGCCACAACCATATAGCGAAACGTCATCGCCGCGATGACAGCACTCCGCGGCTGTGGAGGCTTAACTTTCCCGACAGCTTGTGGACCGACCGCACAGGACAAGACAAGGTAGCCTGCGTACTCCTCGTCTCTCCAGCATGCCAGCTGAGAGAGGCTTCTGTCTTCAGAAGCGCATTAAAACAGCCAAGCGAAGCTGCCTTCTGGAGGAGAAGGTCAAAATGTGCATCTCAAATTGCAGAGAAACTTTGGATACATTTCGAGTTCAAGTTGGCAGAAGAATGGTTCACTGCTGCGAAAAAGCTGAGAAAATAAAATATTGTGAAAGTCATGTAATAACTAAGCCATCAAGATTAGTTGGTTTTCAGAATGTCGTGCAAATTTGACGTTTTGACTATATGACTTTACAGTACATTGACAAATAATTGTTTTATTAGTCAGCAATGCCACATGAAAGTCAGGGGACTGAATTTGGAATATATAAGGCTATGTTTTGGTTACTGTATTTACAATAATCGTTTCATTACATTATTTGGCTTGATGTTGTACATTGTACAACATCATTGTACAGCCATATTCTCCCCATTTGTACGGCAAACTGAAGTACCTAATCATTGTTTTGAGGCAACATAGTTGAAAGTAAATGTGCTCGACACATTTTAACCCATTCAGGTCGGGAACACTTTTTGTGTGTAGTACAGTACATGTACAGTATGTAGCAACATATTTGTTTTTGTAACTTTTGAATAATATTTAACGTTTTTCAGAAAACGTAGGCCAGGCCTGACTGAATTTGTACTGAATACTGTAGGAAACCTCTTACAAAAAACAAAACAAAAAGTAAAACAAGCTTGGATAAGTAATTCAATTGACGCATTTACATCATCAATGTATTTAGTGATGGTGTCGATGGGTTTCAGCAGCCCTGTGTGTGTGTAAGGGTGTGTATATACTGTATATATGTTAGGGCATTCACCAAATATTCGAATATTCGAATATCAAAGTCACTATTCGACGTTGTTCACCGAAGTCGAATATTCGCTCATTTTTATTTTTTTATAGTTTTCTCTTTAAAAATATATAGTTTATAAAGCTTGGCGAGATAGGAAGTCATAAGAATGAGTTGTCAATGCCCCTGGTGGATGAATTTGTTAACTAGGGTTAATCTATACTAGGGCTTCTCAAACCTTTTTAGGCTGTGACCCCCAAAATAAACATATTTGAACTGGGGACCCCACCCTGACAAGCACTTGGAATTGTAGGTATTAATGTGACTCGGTTCCACAGATAGATATTGTGAAAATAGCAGATCTACATGCTCACAACGTCTCGCAACGCGAGGCGTTGTGAGCATGTAGATCGGCAATTTTGACAGTTTGGCCAGTCCTGTCGAATATTTGACTATTCGAATACTTTGAGGTCGAATAATTCGAATACTAAAACACTATTCGTGAATGCCCTAATATATGTATGTGTGTATGCATTTATTCCACACTTGTGGAATCCTGGTACATGTGCCTCCACTCACAAGGATACCTCCCCATTTTTATGTGGTCTTTGGTGTTCCGGTATCCATCCCGAAACGTGCACGAACGCTGGACAAAATGGTAACCCTTTGTTTAGTCTCCTTGCCTTAGGGCACAGGAGATGCTCTGGTCAGCACACAGACGGCGTGGATAGATAAACACACCGGTGTTCACCTACGCAGTCGCAACGGGGCTTCATGGCGGGAGACGTGATGGGGAAATGTCCTCCCACACTTGCACTCGCGCTAGAGCCGAGCTGTGTTGATGGCTCTCTGTGGGGGTCTCTTTACCACACACACACACACACGCACACACACGCACAAGCACTCATTAATGTGTGCAGGGTGCGGTTGGGGGGTGGAGCAGAGATCGTCGAGGTGACGCGGTGGAGGGGGTTTGTAGGACAGCGAATGTCCACAAGGTCAGTGTAGTCAGCGTTATACGGTGGTTGTTTTTCTCTGTATTTTCTCTCTCTCTCTCTCCCCCCATGGTAGAGGCTGTGTGCCGCAGCCTCCCCAGGTCTCTCCTCCATCTGGTCAATACTTCCACGCAGCTTCTGACGATCAATGTAGGGTCAATACCTCTCAGACGCCTGCCTCTTTGTGCTTGCACTGATTTAGCAACCACCTACCCGGGCCATCTTTTTTTTATTTAATTTTTTTTTTGTGTTACTTTTTTCTCCCCCACCACCCGCTACCGTTTTTTTCTCCCCCCCCATTTCTTTTTTACGACTTGTTCACTTAAATACGTGGAGCCGCCGAAATTAGAGACGCAGTAGTAAATCTGAGATGCAGGGCACACACACTTCCTCTGCCAAACGGCATAAACCTGGGCCTCTCATCAGGCATGCACACGACGGCAGTTACGCTGTCTCCGCTGAAATGTGGCCTTTTGTCTGCACCCGAAATGTCTTTTCCACTCCACGCCTCTTCATCCGCCGGAAGGAAAACAAAAAAATACTAGATTCCTTTCACGCGGGGGACTATCAATCACGCCTCACAATAATATTTGATGTCGGATAAACTAAACTGATTTACCGGTGTCCCGGTGGTTAGTTTAGTTTGGTTTAGTTTATTAGCACATTATAAAAAATAGAACAATACATATTGAGGATACAAAATACTGTGCAAGGAGAGGAAGAAGCCAAAAGGCTTATTTAGAATCCTTTCCTTAATGAAAGAGGTCATTCATTTAATTAAAAAGTTATATGCTTCTGATTCTCTCGTTGGGCCTAGAATACACAATCAACGCTTCAGAGTGAGAATCTTCTGTGGATTGGGGTTTTTAGTTTCAAGGCCAAAGTCATCCAACCAACAGATTAGTGCGTAGAACACTTAAGGACCGTGCACGCTTCAAACAAACTGCTGTTCAGAACTTTGGGCCGGACTGGGGAGGGCGTGAGATTGACCAGGTGTGCCTGGGATGAACATTCAGCGAAAATAGCAGTCGCAAGTAACGTCGCGTCGCAACGTGGTGTGAGCTTGTAAATACGCTATCGATTTTGTGCAGAGAAAAAAGGAGCCAACCAAGTATAGAATCAATCCATTTATTTGGTGATAAAGGGAAAGGGAAGAGCACATCAGCACTTCCACAACATATAGAAGACACACACACACACACACACACACACACACACACACACACGCATATAAAAATAAATCACAATAGAGCTCTAAGGCTTATTGCGACCGAAGGTCGCAGTATACCATGAGAAATGTCGCAGCTTGTCTCCGTGTCTGTCAGTCAGTACACATTTTTACAGTCTCTTGGTTGGTTCCCTTGTCACTGTGAAATCACAGGTGTTCTCACAGGTGACATCACCTATGTAAAAGTCCATATATGGGTATTCCCCAGAATCTCCTTTATGCCCAAGATTCCTGGGTTTATCGCAGCAAAACTGGATGCCAGACAGAATCTCCGCCCCAAATCTTTTGGCCACTAGGAGGCCGAATTTTGCTAAACACCTACAGATTTTGTACAAACATCACGCAAATTGGTACCCAGTATCTCTATCTCTGTGCGATTGCAGCCAGATTTTGCACGCATTATTGCCAAGGCACTAGGCCAAGGAACACATGCCAGCCTTTTCACTTTGTCCTCTTATAGCGTCACCAGGAGGCCGTTTTTTGTAACAAAAATTATAATTATATTACTATACAGATTTTGTCCAAACATTGTGCAAATTGGTACACATTATCTCTACAGTCAAGTGATCAAGACGGATCTGTCCGATTTTTTCTATTCCATCCAGATAACCTACCTGACCTGGCGAAGATCCTTGCTCCGAGGAACACTTTTTCTAGTTTCCATTCAGAACGGGTACACATTATTGTGTATTATTATTTTATGCTTTAACTATTGAAAAATAGCAGATATACAAGCTCGCAGCGCGGCACGAGTGCCGCGCTGTGAGCTTGTAGATCTGCTATTTTTGAAAAATTGTGAAAATTCGAATTTTGACCCGATTCTATTCTTTTGAATCTTCTAAGGTTTTTTGAAAAACCTATGTTTCTATGTCAGCAATCTGGCCAGCCATCGTCAAAGAAAAGGTCCTTTTCACTTAACCGGAGCTCAGTTAGTCTGTTCTTGAGAGACTACTATGTCAGTGGTTCTCAAACCTTTTCATGTGAAGGACCCCCAAAATGATATTTATTTGGCCACGGACCCCCATTCTCAAAATATTTAGTTCCAGGGACCACCCAGAAGCAAAATTCGAGTTACAATCGTTCGCTTTGAAAATACATACTATATTTAAAGATTTGCACACATTTTCACGACTTTTTCAAAAATAGCAGATCTACAAGCTCGCACCGCGCTGTGAGCTTGTATATCTGCTATTTTTCACTGGTTAAAGCATTCAATAATTCTAGGCCTAAAAAAAACAGAACAGTCACACGATAAAAATGACAACTAACAGACTTAGTCTGGCTTTCAGGTACCTTAGGCTTTCAGGTAGTCTACACATTCTATCTGTGTATTGACTGCTCACCGCTCACCAATGAATGGCTTCAAGGAAAAAGTTACCTCCAGTCTCCGGGAAGAATCTATTGGAGTACGGCATGTTTTATACCGGGTTCCAGTCTGTGTTTTAATCATCAAATTGAGCTAGGCACATTCTGAGTTAGGAAATGTGCAATTCATCGTCCATTGCTTAAACCAGTATGCTTCACTCTCTCTTCCTTCCTGCCTTTGATTCAGCAGCAGACACAATCCATCCACCTCTGGTTTTCCTTAGTAGTGTTTCTACACCATGATGAATTGGCTTCTCGGTCAGAAAAGGCACGAATGACAAAACTGTCCTACGTGGTCAGACATCATGTCATAGCCCGGTGGTTCTCAACCTGTGGGTCGGGACCCTCAGGGGGGGTCCCCAAATTATTTTTTTTTGGGGGGGGGGGGGGTCTCCAGATGATTAACTTAAAGGAGTAGTTCACCCCCAAAATGACTTTTTTTCTATTGATTACTCATGCCATGGAGAGTAGAGTTCAATAATATTTTTTGGTTTTTGTCACATTCCCAAGACAAAAATTTGATTCGAGTAAATTTACCCCCATTGATTCAGGATGGGGGTAAATTTATTGATATCACATTTTTGTCTTAGGAATATGACAAAAACCAAAAAATATTATTGAACTCTACTCTCCATGGCATGAGTAATCAATAGAAAAAAAGTCATTTTGGGGGTGAACTACTCCTTTAATGTGCAACATTGTTTTCTCACTTAACAGTACGCAGACCAGCATGAAGTTTAAGTGTATTGAGAGTATCTGCACATTTCTAAAGTGACAATTTGCGGACTTTTTAATACCTCTAAAATGACAAATTAAATATTGGTCAAATTGTAAAATATTAGAAATTGTGAAAATAGCCGATGTACATGTAGACCTGCTATTTTCACAATAGAACCGTGTTATACAAAATGTAATGACTCAACTCTTAGTGCTTGTCAGTTAAAATATGATTATTTTGGGGGTTGCGGCCTGAAAAGGTTGAGAACCACTGTCATAGGCTACTAACTGGATTGTTTGAAGCATGCATAGCCCTTTAATTGTGTGCACTGCAGTGTTTACGTGACGCAACAGCAATCAAACACAACTATAGTGCGGTGGCCTATTTAATGGAACCTTCCTGACACTGCATGGTTTAAATGCAGTGGTGGTGATGTTAGCTATAGCTGCCCTGTAAGGATGATTGTTTTGTGATCGCTTTATTCTTTTGGTAAACTGTAATAATTCAAGTTTTCCTACCCTTCTGTTTTGTTTTGTGCAACACCAGTCTCCCGAGTGGGATGACGATTTGAGGTGAATTTTGTGGAGATGCTGTCTACTGTTGTCATGTTGGCTTATGTTTTGTATATGTTATATTGACATCATTACATCACCAGGAAGCATGTGTCTGGTCTGGTCTGTCGCTATGTGCCCTAGAGGCTTGTTTGTCTGTTTGCCTGGATTTGTCCCATGTTTGCACCCTGAAAAGTGGAGACTTTTGCCCAAGATATAACTTCAGTAAAGGGGCTGCAGTGGCTCAGGAGATGGAGCGGGCCGTCTTGGAATCTGAAGGTTCCAGGTTCGATTCCTGGCTAAATGTCGAAGTGTCCTTGAGCAAGACACTGAACCCCCTAACTGCTCCCGATCCTAGTATGGTTTCCTCCACCATCTTTGTGTGGATGTGTGTATGAATCGGCGAATGTGAAGTAGATTGAAAAGCACCATTTCATTTTTCATTTCAACCTTTATTTTTCGGTAACACACTGAGGGCTGGTACCCTCTTTTTCAGGAGTGCCGAGATTACAACAAATCTACAAAACATAGTTATACAAAATGCAACAACAATATGCAAAGGAAATGAGAATGCATAATATGTAAATAACACAAATGATCAAAAGAAGATTATATTACATGAGTTATCGACATCAATTAAAACAGGTACAGTTTTGATTTGCCAAAGTTGATATGTCCGATTTAAAACCTCCTAGGGCAGGGTTCCCCAATTAGTTATCCCCTATACAAGGGCTGAATTATGTCTAGGGTACCAAGCCGAGGGCCACAACATTGCAGGTGGCGACGGTGGCGTTCCCACTACTCCAGCGACAGTTTTCGTCGTTGTCGTGTGTCCAAAACCGTTCGTTTTGAATTTATCATTTTAAAAATGATTTAAACTAGTGAAAACAGCCGATCTACAAGCACACAACGCCTCGCGGTGCGAGGCATTGTGTGCTTGTAGATCTGCTTTTTCACTACTTTTGTGCGACGGCCTTGTATGATTTGCGAAATAACTTACACATTTGGAGATACGAGATTTCCACCCGACAACGACGATATACTAGTGTTGCTCTTATACCACCATTATTACTGGGGTTGGTGTGGGCCAGACAGTAGCCCCTCGCGGGCCACAAATGGCCCGCGGGCCGCCTATTGGGGAACCCTGTCCTAGGGGAACAAGAGAATTATACTTGAGTGAAGCCTGTAATGTATTCCAGGTGTCTGAGGCACAACATTTGAACGCTGTTTTCCCAAATTCAGTGGATATATACCAGTAAGACTCCCTAATCGGGAGATAAGCGACCGTCAGGTGACATGTATACACAAAGAGGGCTGTAAGTGGCATTGGTTCCTGGGTGTAGGGGGACGTGTAGACATAGTGTGTACCGATTTGTGTGATTTTAGGGCAAAATCTGTAGGAGCAGTGTCCAAAAATGTGTTTTGCAAGAATCGGCCTCATGGTGGCGCTAGAAGAGGGGCATGTGAGAAATGAGGGGTGGGGTCTCCGCGTTGCCTTGGCGGACGAATAGGTACCGGCCCCGGCTCTCCCGGACGCTCCTAGCCCGAGTTACGGCATTTTATGTGAGCTGCAGTGGAGGGGGTCCTCCACTGGGGGCGCCACCACTTTTGCATCCGTTCTGGAGCACCAGGAGTCGGTGGTCCCCGGGAATTCCCCGTGAGCAGCCCCGTTAGGGTGGTCATTTGGTCATTTTTGCACATTTGGTCATTTTTTACATCTGGGGGTCCCCCAGGGACCTGGGGGTCCCTGGAGCTCCGGGGGTCCTTGGAGGTTGTAGTTTGGCAGGCAAGGAACGTGTGTGCAAAATTTGGCATGGATCGGGGCAACGGTTGCGGAGATATGAGCAGGGCAAGAGTGTGACGTGTGAGGTGTGACAGACAGACGGAGGGACGGAGTTACACTTTGTGCAGGGTTTGATAGTAAATGCGACCTACGGTCGCAATAAATATAAATAATGCTGTCCATTTACCATTTACCAGTACTCTTTCATTCAACAAGTGATTTAATTTTTGTGAAATATGCATTCTTGATCAAAGATGATTCCTCAAGTATGTCATTCTCTAAAAAAAAATCATCTGATAACACATGGCCAAATTAGGCTATTACGTAAGAACCCTGACTCGAACTGTAAATGGGAGACAGATTCATTCACGCCATCACAGCTGAGAGAGTGGTCTGGAGCAGCACTCGTCTGATCTGTCATTTCTTGCCATCATATTTTATCTCTCAGGAGATTTGTCTGCGAATTTCTAATGAAGTCTAAGCACTCTGTCTGTGCTTTGGAATTGTGGGAGAATGGTAAACATCATCGCAGACAGACAGCTACGTCAAATTAAGTGAAGTCAATTAAAACCCATTTAGACCTAGAATTATTGAAAGCTTTAACTATTGAAAAATAGCAGATGTACAAGCTCACAGCGCGGCACCGAGTGCCGCGCTGCGAGCTTGTAGATCTGCTATTTTTGAAAAAGTCGTAAAAATGTGTGCAAATCTTTGAATATATGTATTTTCAAAGCGAACGTTTGTAACTCAAATTTTGCTTCTGGGTGGTCCCTGGAACTAAGTATGTTGAATGGGGGTCCGTGGCCAAATAAATATCATTTTGGGGGTCCTTCACATGAAAAAGTTTGAGAACCACTGACATAGTAGTCTCTCAAGAACAGACTAACTGAGCTCCAGTTAAGTGAAAAGGACCTTTTCTTTGACGATGGCTATCCAGATTGCTGACATAGAAACATAGGGTTTTTCAAAAAATCTTAGACGGATTCAAAAGACACTTATAGAATCGGGTTAAAAATTCGAATTTTCACGATTTTTCAAAAAATAGCAGATCTACAAGCTCACAGAGCTTGTAGATCTGCTATTTTTCAATAGTTAAAGCATAAAATAATGATACACTATAATGTGTAGTTGTGTACCCGTTCTAAATGGATTAAGGACATTAGGTCCGTCAGGTTGGTTATCTCCGGTAGACCTTCCACTGCGCCTAGCAATTTAAAAATGAAATGAATATCCTTATGGGAATTAATATTATGATAGCACACGGAAAATAACCGGGAGAGAATTGTGCTCAGAAGTCAAATGAAAAAATATAAATTTCAGCTTGTATTATGCAAGATCATATCGTAATAGACAAAGGTTTAAGACAAATTCATGCTTCAGCCAACAAAAAGGTTTGGTGCGATATGAGGCTTGTCGACCCTTTTTTCTGTTGAAGATATGTAATTTTTGTCACCACTTTTTTGCGTAAAATAGCCTGTTAGTAAGGGGAACATAAGAAAATCTGCAAAGTAAATCGTTACCAAGACATTTCTTCACCAATGTGTTTCTAAAGGTGTGTAATAATATGTACTAAAAGGTTGAAATTCAATTCCCGGGGGAAACCTCATAAAAGAAATTATTCGTGTTTGTGTCCCATTAACTTTACTATACAGGACAAATTATGCTTTAAGTAGCATGTGAGGGGTCAAACTAGGGTTTTTTCATGACGATGAATCCATTGCAAGCATTTGTTTTGCACGAAAAACATTCCGTGGGCTACAAATGGCCCCTACAAAACGGTGAAAAGTGATGTAAACCATCGTTTTGTGGGTCCGTTTTTAGCCCAAGGAATGTTTTTCATGCAAAACAAATGCTTGCAATGGTTTCAGCATAATGAAAAACCCCTAGTTTGACCCCTCACATGCTACTTAAAGCAATTTAATTTTTTTAATTTTTTTCCTGTATAGTAATTTAATGGGACATGGGACACAAAGGGAGTTGAATTTCAACCTTTTAGTACTTATTATTACGCACCTTTAGAAACTCATTGGTGAAGAAATTTCTTGGTAACGATTTACTTCGCAGATTGGTCAAATATCTTATAAAATCCCCTTACTAATTAGAAGGTAACAATGTAACAAGTTGGTCCACAGCAGTCAAACATTTGATGCTTGAGTGTTTTTCCTTTTCCTTCTCTCCCTTGTCTTCGTGGGCAGGACTTCTCAGTGAGCTTATGAGCTTATAGCATAAAGATAATCAATTGTTTCCCATGGGGAGAAAATAGAGAGCATGTGAACAAATGGGGCTGTGAGACCAGCTTATACGTGACTGCTTTTGACATCGGTGTTGCAAGTTTTTATCCTTTCGTATTTTCAGCTTCAAAACCCAATACAGTACCAACATAGCATATCACAGTTACAGTCAGTAGTTACAGAACTAAAATTGTAGTATCAAGTATCATTTACTCCTGTAAGAATCTGCTATTTCCTGCTAGGGATGTGACGATACGCAATATTATCGTTTATCGTGATAAAAAACACTCACGATAATCGTATCGTGGTGATTACATTTACCGTGATATCGTCCTTCGTCATGCACTGGGATCAATTCACCTTTTATTTGCCGAACTGCATATCTGGTATCATTTAAACCCTCTATAACTGGTAAAAGGTACTTATAATATGAATACTTTTTTTCACTCTCTATCAAAATTGTCTTTGCCAAAAAATAGCCGATCTACAAGCTCACAACGCGTCGCAACGCGATGTTCCGCCCCAGGATAATGGATTTTGATTATCACGATAATATCGTAAATCGCGATTTATTTTGCTGCTGTGCCGTACATTTCAAAATGTGTTTTCGGGCAACAACTGACGGAAAATGTGAGTGCAGCTCACATACAGTATGATGTAAAGACCGTATCGCTGATGTTGTTATACTTCATCTTGGGAGCCCAGTTGAGGCCTATTTGTAATATAGGCCTATCTGCATGCTATCAGATGAAGGCTTCGGTTTCAGTCTGGGCAAGCCATCTCAGTCAAAATATGATGTAGCGTGCCTTATCTCTCCAGCCGCGGCCCTGACTTAACGTCTGCCTCTCCAAACTGACAGATGATTTGGAGGGGGCCCCTGTGGATACCCAGTGACATTATGGTAATTGTCATTACCGGGGGTTGGGGTTCGTGCGTGACGGACGCCATTAGAGAAAGTGCAATTACAGTAGGCTCTGGCGACCTTGCTGACTGGAGGAGGTCAGGGCGTCTCATTAGAGGCGCGGTGGAAGGCAGCCCAGTGTCTCCACTGTGCCAATCAATAAGAGCGTAGCTCGGTCTGCGCTAATCACAGCTTTGACGCAGCCTCACGCCCTGCCGCCCCTCATCGCCCCTCTCGGCTCAACGCTGCATTCCCTGCACCTTTACTCCGTTTCTGTCTCGTGCAGTTCCCCTTATTACCAGAGCCAGAGCACCCACAGCCCCGCTTCTTCTTCACCGACGTTGCTTTAGTTTAACCCGTCAAGGCCCGAGACTGATTCTTCACATAATGTCTTCTAAATAAGACAGTTTTCTGAGACTGAAAAAAACTTGATGCTGCTTTATTAGTGGTTCTCAAGCCTTTTTCACGTCAAGGACCCCCAAAATTATCCTATGTAATTCAAATCACAAAATATTTTGTTCCAGGGATGACCCCCCCCCCCCCCCCCCCCCAGAAGCAAAGATTTGCTTTAAAATATATATATATTCAATATTTGCTATTATTATTATTATTATTATTTTTAAGTTTTTTCTTTTCAAAAATAGCTCATAGCGTGTCACGGTGACCCGCTATGAGCTTGTACATCTGCTTTTTTGAATAGCCAAAGTACAACGTAATATTTAAAGTCTAAAATGACAGGGCTTTTAAACACACAATATAGTATGTGTACATGAGTGGGTTCTTTCAAGCGCTCTCACGTACTAGATAATTAGGAAGGTGTTTACAGATGGAGGAGGCAGCATTAGGGCTTCGGACACAATATTTGTCATCACGAGCCTCGAGGCGACGTCCCTGGCAAGTTGGACATGTTCTGTGTGAATAACCTGTGCACAAATGCACAGGATTGTAGTTTGTAAGCTCCACAAACAGTGATGCGGTTCATTAAGACCATAAATATTTAATATAGATCATACACATCAGGAAGGAGTAATGTCATGCGTTTACTTCTTTTAGTCCTAAGTAAGGATATGTGTTTTAAGGAATCTAATAAATGATCTGTACAGATACGCTATTTGTACATATGCAGTAGATAGGGGTGGGACGATAAGCGATATTATCGTTTATTGTGATAAAAAACACTCACGATAATCGTACCGTTGAGATTTAATGTATTGTGATATCGTCCTCCGTCATGCACTGGGTTCAATTCACCTTTTAATTGCTGAGCTGCATATCCGCCGGTAACACTTAAACCCTCTAGAATTGGTAAAAGGTACTTATAATATACATCATTGATACAGTCTTTTTTTTTCACTCTATAAAATGTCTTTGCCAAAAAGTAGCCGATCTATAAGCTCACAACGAATCGCAACACGGCGCATTGTGAGCTTGTAGATCTGCAATTTTTTGGCAAATGTTCCGCCCAAGGATAATGGATTTTGATTATCGTCATAATATCGTAAATCGCGATTTATTTTGTCACAATAATCGTGATGTGAAAATTTCATATCCCATCCTTAGTAGTAGATCCTCTGTTCTGTGCAGTTGTTTCTTGAAGGTTGTATGTTTTGGACATAATGCAACATGTTTAAAGAATATGAATACGTGGTCAGTGTGAGCAATAATTCTGTTCAGTCCTAAGAGGTGCAGGCATGAGCTCTGCATGTCAGCTGATCTACAAGCACACAACGCCTCGCACCGCGAGGCGTTGTGTGCTTGTAGATCGGCTGTTTTCACTAGTTTAACTCATTTTTAAAATGATGAATACAAAACAAACGGTTTTGGACATACAAGGTTTCCACCCGACAACGACGATGTGCGTTTCAGTGATGTTCTCCGGACATGACTGTGTGTGTGTGCCCTCGTGTGTGTGTGCGCTCACGGGTGCATAAGCATTTTGTGCCGGTGCATAATTATGTCATAAAGGAGCAGTTGGAGGGGTGAGCGGAGGGGGGGGGGGGGCTCCAGGAGATTTTTTTTTTCTTTTTTTAAAGCAGTTCAGTCGCATGAATTGCATCACTTCATCCAATGTGGTTCTGCGACAGCCTCGGCATCGTTTTGCTGTTATCTAACTTTACAGAGAGGCTATTTGACCTTGTTTAGCGCTGCCATAGCCGCTCCGTTGTTCCCATGTGGACATCACACTTGCTTATCTGAGTGGACATCCATACCACCGCAGCAAGGGAGGTTAGTGGTTGGAAGAACTACATGGTAAAATTGTTTTTGAGTGCCGCGCTGCGAGCTTGTAGATCTGCTATTTTTGAAAAATCTTGAAAATGTAATGTTTCAACTCCTAAGGTTTTTTGAAAAACCCATGTTTCTATGTCAGTGGTGCTCAAAGTTTTTCATGTCAAGGACCCCCAAAATGATAAGTATTTGGCCACAGACTCCCATCTCAAAATATTTAGTTCCAGGGCCCCCCCAGAAGCAAGATTTGAGTTACAAATGTTTGCTCAAAACATACATATATTGAAAGATTTGCACACAGACTTTTCAAAAAATAGCAGATATACAAGCTCGCAGCATATATACAGTATATCTGCTATTTTTCAATAGCTAAAGTATATAAAATAATTAAGGCCCCTCCACCTTGGGCCCTAGTAACTCCCACTTTTCCCCCTTGTGACGCCCCTGAAAATTGGTCTCTTTTTACGGTTGTTATGGCAGCCGTTGTCAGTACATGCTATGCTGCTAATGTTGTATCTATTTAAAGTACTACCAAAATACATTTTTTTAAGAATAACTGGCAAAGACAAAGGATGACAGCACCCAGCTTGAGTTTTGCATGATAATGTGAAAGACTCCAAAGTGTCATCTAGTGTCATGCTACATTACTTGTTGCCTTGAACACCCCAGAGCAGATGCTAACTGTTGCCTTCCGTGCAGCATTGATTAGCTGAGGTAACGCGTCATTCTGTCACATATAGTAAGATATTCACACAGCAAGTGTGGCGATGTGAGCAAAGTTCAAATTCAGTTTGCACCGAAAAACTTTGTCTGGTTTGATCACGTTTACGATGATATTCTTGGGTGTTTGGGAATTCTTATGGGATTTCTTTCCAATTATTTTTTCTAGAGCAGGGGACGACATAAACCCTCAATGCTTTGTAAACTTGACCTTTGGCTCGGTACTTGGTCAGCTTTTTTCACCCTCTACAACAAACCTCTTCATCAAAAATATCCGATCTACAAGCTCACAACATGTCACAACGCGTGGTGTTGTGCGCTCAAGAATCAATAAGAATGTTTATTTGTCACTACTTCTACAAGAAGCCAAATGCTATTTTGTCCTCCCAAGTTCTCCAACGTCCTCAAAATACTGTACTACTATAACAGTAGTCTGGGACCACACAAGAAAGGCAGACTGCGCGAGCCGCGTCTGTTTTCGCTAAAGACATTAATGTGTAGAGCAGTCGTTCTCAACCTGTGGGTCAGGACCGGGTCCCCAGATGATTAACTAAATGTGCAACAATGTTTTCTCACTCAACAGTAAACAAACCAACATAAGGTTTGAGTGTATAGAGGGTATATGTACATTTCTAAAGTGACAATTTAAGGACTTTTTAATGCCTCTAAAATGACAAATTAAACATTGGCCAAATTGTGAAATATTAGAGGCAGAAATTGTGAAAATAGCCGATCTACATGCTCACAATGCCTCGCTATTTTCACAATAGAACTGTTATACAAAATGTTATGCCTCAACTCTTAGTGCTCGTCAGGGTGGGGGGGTCCCCAGTTAAAATATGATTATTTTGGGGGTCGTGGCCTGAGAAGGTTGAGAACCACTGGTGTAGAGGGACATTCTAGTGCAGGGGTCTTCAACAGGGGGTCCGGGACCCCTAGGGGATCCTCAGATTACTACAGGGGGGCCACCAAATCTTCAGCAATTTGTTTTCTTAGTGAAGTTCGTGACTACTATGTGTTCCATCACATTGTTTTGTCTTTGAAAAATGTGTTTAGACATAGTTGACCCTCTACATACAATATGTAGAGGGGGTCCCTGCTTCATCTCTCTGTCTCAGCTAAGGGGTCCTTGGTCTGAAAACGTTGAAGACCCCTGTTCTAGTGGGCCTACTGTAGTATAGAGCCCTGGGGACCATGGTCAACTAAGTACTCGGGGTTAAAGAAATGTAACGATTCAGGCTTCAAAGTACTACATGAAGAAGGAGGAGCCAGTTGCACCACTGCTCAACTTCCACCTACATGGAAGCGATCAATCCAATCCAATCAATTGATCGAAGCGCAGAGTGCAATCAGGCACACTCAATATGGGCCACATCAGTTTACATTCCATGGGATTAAGGGATCCTCATCAATTCTCCATTTTAAAACCAAATCAGAGACGGAAAGCTGGGGCCAGTTTGTAGGCCTATTATTTTTTTTTTTACTGTCATTTAACTCAATATAATTGTTTATCTCCATTGGTACAGATGTATTGATAAAAATCTTTATGAATTTATTTAGATGATGATACATCCAACTGGACCCAAAAAGGTTTAAACCAACTGACATTGAGCCCATCACTCTCACTAGTGGTGCATAAAATAAAATTATAAAAACAAAAAAAGGAAAGACGAAGATGTATTAATGCCAGAATGAGGGGGGAAGGGGTATCATATCGCCGTTGTCGGGTGGAAACCTCGTATCTCCAAGTTTCAAATCTTCGCAAAGTAAAGCACTGCTTCATCACACAAGGCCGTCACACAAAAGTAGTGAAAACAGCTGATCTACAAGCACACAACGCCTCGCGGTGCGAGGCGTTGTGTGCTTGTAGATCGGCTGTTTTCACTAGTTTATACGTTTTTCAAACCGTTCGTTTTTCAATGCAAAACGAACGGTTTTGGACATACAAGGTTTTCACCCGACAACGACGATATATTCTATCGGTGCAAGGATTAACACATTGTTTTATTGTAAACAACAAAATCTTAAAGTAATATAAAATTAACTTTTTCGCCGCCGTTGACGGTGAGGATTGTCATTGAAAGGGTTAATACCATGGCGCCGTTGACGGTGAGGACTGTGAATCTTACTGTATATACAGTAAAGATATTATTACTTACTTAATGTCGCTCCGGTCCCGCTCGCATCGGTAATGTCGGCGATTTGTTTACAACGCACGTTGGGCGTGCACGCGAAGTGAAGCTCCTCAATGTTAAGTCAATGGCGAGGCCCATAAAGAAACTTCATTTAAACAAAATAGCCATTTTGAGACATTTTGCAGCAGATCTAAATGTAAACAAGGCAAAAGGCAGGGCGCAGCCATCTTCATCTTCTTGTCGCACACTGTCATGTGACTAGATGACGTAATCGTTGCCGTCAAGTGATAATCCAAAAAAACAAAAACAACCCCCTTCCGGCCCTTCAAAATAATAGCGGCGGCCGACGGAGGAAACGACGTGGCGCCGAGGCACCAAGCAACCTTCAGATTAAGAGGCAGCAGATGTGTTAAGTGCCATAAAAAATGTTTTAAAAAAGTTCTGAAGGTCGTTTTGGACTAATCAGTAGGGATGTAGAAAATCAACCCATTAGATTTGGAGACAATCTTGTGTGCAAGTGGAAGTTTTGGCCTACTTGTGGCACTAGAGGAAAGGCCATGGGGCCACATAAATCACAAGGGTTTCAGCATCTGGGGAGCATGAATCCCATGGCAATCCAGCCAAGAGCCCTGCCGCTACCAGAGCTAGAAATGTGGTACAGAACGTCACTGTCGGGCAGAATTCGATTTTTTTCTTCATATTTTAATGCCCTATTTCACGACCGTGTCACGCAAGAATAATGAAAATATCCCATCTACAAGTTCACAATGTGTTTTGAGTCTCCTGTTTTCACAATTTTGGAAAAGTCTTTTTACATTTTCCTGAAAAGTAACATTTTTGGACGTAAGGGTTTTCTGCTCACAGCGATTTTTACACACTTGATGATTGGTGTTTGTAGAGTGGAAACCGAAATAGCCAGTTACAAAGCTGCTTTGTGTTTGTAAACTCACTGCACCCAATTTGTATACTATAGATACGTGATGTGTTCTATGAATATCAACCCATGTCCCTCTGCACTCTAACAACCAGCAGAGCCTTGTATAGAGAGTTCTGCCAATGCGGGGTCAGAAACTGCGCCGGTCACGTGGTTCATGTATGCCGGAAATGTCACTTTTCCCCCATAGATTCCAATGCATTCCGTAAACTTCCGGTTCAGCGCTTTGTCACTATTCGCCAATAGATGTGTATGTAGAAGACCTGGCCCCATGAAGTGAAAGAAGACCCAATCAGTACACCTTTCATGCCTAGAAGCTGGTCAGTCAATTCAAATGTTATTATTGCTCATCATCAATATGTATATCGTCACTGTCGGGCAGAAACCTCGTATCTCCAAGTTTCAAATTTGTAAATTTTTTCGCAAAGCAAAGCCCTGCTTCATCACAAAAGGCTGTCTCACAAAAGTAGTGAAAACAGCAGATCTACAAGCACACAACGCCTCACACGAGGTTTCTGCCCGACAGTGATTATGTTGCGAGGACAACGTTGAGATAATAGCCATTTTGGTTAGAACTGTCTGAAAATAACATTGTACTTCAAGTTTAAAATTATGCTAAAAATAATATGCTAAAATAAGTGTCCAAATAAATTCCAAATATTATCAAATCATCTCGCGGCACGTACCCCTGGACTGCCGTCGCGGCACCCCAGGGTTAGCCTCGAGTCTGGGAGTTCTCCATAGACAATGCATTACGCGATGACGTAGTTACTAACTTTGACTGACAGGTCCATTCAGTAGTCATCAGCGCATCAAAACATTCTCGGGAGAACATCAAATACGTCTTTTCCAGACAGAAATTCCAAAGGTGCAAACTGTTGTTCGTTTTTAAGTTATGAGATGCCGTTGATTTCAGATAAAACTTCGCTTAATGCAGCTTTTATTTACGATTTGTGAACTCGCATCGGACATGGGGTCCGCCATGTTTATTTACAAAATGCGATAGCTGTAGCAGCCGCTCGACCAATCAGGAGCGGTGTGAGGCGGGTTCGCTCGTAATGCAGCCTTTTGATTGGCAATTGAGAACCTCATTCTCATAAAGAGACTCGATGGGAGGAGTACCAGACCGAGAAAGGAAGCACATTGGTGATGACGTAACTCGGGATGGCTTGCGAGGCTACCCCAGGGTGCCCCGTCACCCAGTTTGAAAACCCCTGATCTAACCTATCCTGTGTTTGTGCTAAGGGAAACATGGATGCTGTGCCAAAATTGCATTGCAAATTGGTTATGCTCCAATGTTTTCTGCATTGAGATAAATGTCCATGTCAGAACCGGCATTCTCTGAGTCTGTTCTGATTACGGATTATAAATTAGTATTTGACAAAACACTCTTGCAAAACCAGTCTATGGATAATGTTATCAGTTTTTTTAGGGTTTAATCTGTGGCATTGAAAAAGAACCTTGAAGCTTCATGGATTATTAGATTGTTACATCAAACTTTAGGGAGGGATGCTGCTGGAAATAACACACAGATTTGCAGTCAGTTTTGCAGCTGTGCCAAAAAGACATTTAGGTTTATATTTATTTTCCTAAATGAGGTTAGAATAATGGATGATCTTGCTAGTTTGAGAGTCTATTTGTATTCCGTAAGGCTGCCTTTCCCGGCCAAACGGTTGATTTTTAACTTAGAGAGATGCCAATTTCACTCAGGCTATCTTGAGGCCCACCCCGCGGCCTTGGTGTTCAGTGAGGAGGACCAGGGTGCCAGATTATGCTGACTCAGCACAGCAGTTCCTTTTTAAGTGCCGGCGTGCCAATGTTTATAGGATTCAGCTCAATATACTGAATTCAACCCATTGGAGGATACTTGGTGAAACTTCATTTACAAAATAACTGTCCTTTTAAATCACTTGGCTAAAATGAACATGACATTTACTTACTGTCCTTTTAACCCATTCAAAACGGATACAAATGATTGTGTATCATTATTTTATGCTTTAACTATTGAAAAATAGCAGATATACAAGCTCACCACGCGGCACGAGTGCCGCGCTGCAAGCTTGTAGATCTGCTATTTTTGAAAAATCGTGAAAATTAGAATTTTGACCCGATTCTATAAGCGTCTTTTGAATGCTTCTAAGGTTTTTTGGAAAAACCTATGTTTCTATGTCAGCAATCTGGCTAGCCATCGTCAAAGAAAGGGTCCTTTTCACTTAACTGGAGCTCACTTAGTCTGTTCTTGAGAGACAACTATGTCGGTGGTTCTCAAACCTTTTCATGTGAAGGACCCCTAAAATTATATTTATTTGGCCACAGACTCCCATCTCAAAATATTTAGTTCCAGGGACCACCCAAGTAAAATTTGAGTTACAAACGGTGCCGCGCTGTGAGCTTGTATATCTGCTATTTTTCACTGGTTAAAGCGTTCAATAATTCTAGGCCTAAAAAAAGCGAAAAGGCCGGGAACACATTTTAGTGTATTACAGTACATGTACAGTAACTAGCAACATATGTGTTTTTGTAGGCTAACTTTTGAATATTATTGTTTTTCAGAAAACTTCAGGTGTAGTGGTGTAAAATTGGAATCATATTTGATTAATACATTCATACTGTATTGTCATACATTTTAAATGTTTAATTATTTTTATTTACACTGCGCTTACTAAATGTGTTGGCGATCGTTCCAGTGGTTTGCCAGATTACCCTCGGAAACACAGTCACACAGAATGACCCTCTTACAGGTGGCAAACCATGCCGACTGTTTTTCCCTTTTTCAATGACAAAACAACAGTATCCCCCATAGACCTGTGTGAGCATGTGAATGTGAGATGGAGATGGAGTGAGAGAGAATAGTGTCAACCAACATACACAAAAAGTGTCCATCAATCAACTGAAAAGTATCCATGGCATCAACACACCGAGAACATGTTATTTTCCAAATCTAGCATGCTCTTTCAGCAACTCTATACTGTATGTCTGTGATTTAAAAACCATGCTTTATCAGTGGTGGAAAAGTACTCTTTTTTAACTTACGGTTCAATACTGCAATGTAGAACTTAAGAAATACTAAAAAAAAAAATATTCAATTAAAAGAAACCAGAATTGAAAGTACAATAGTGTTGACATCAAAATATATTTTAACACATCGGACGCCCACGTGGTGTCAACGCGCCAAACTCTTTGATGTTTACGTGCGCCCACGGCTCGTTCGGCGCGTTGTACAGTAAACTATACTGTACTGTAGCTACTGCACTTGGCTACCGCGGTGATGAAACAAACTCCATTTCCCAACATGCAGCGCGCAATTACGTCACCCGGACGTGCTGTCTGTCTCGTTGACTTCCTGTTTAGCGGCTGCACAAAAATGCTGTTTTCTCCGGATTCTCTTCCTTTTTTCATTTTTTTCTCAAAACGGCAGCCTCTTCTACCTGCCGTAACACAAACACTGTGGCTTAGAATTGATAAAAAACGGTCCTGACTGAAAGAAAAGATTTTCGCGAAATAAACAGGACATACTCGGACTACATTTACTCGGATTACTTTTCTCGCCAGTACTCTCGCCGGTAGGTAAAATGACGCGTTGCCATGGGCACCAGCAAATTAAAACGTCAAAACCACGTGGGCGTTTAATGTGTTAAGGGGAAGACCACCCATTTTCAATATTGAACTGTCATTACAAACCCAAAATCAATCCTCCAGTTCTAGGCAACACAGAAGGGAGGGGAAGCTTTTTATTTATTTCCACAGAACTCCTCTGACATAGTTCAATATTGAAAATGGGTGGTTTTCCCCTTTAAGTAAATGTAATTTGTTACTTTCCACCACTGTGCTTTATTATATTAGTTTTGGTGCAAGTTTTGTCTGCAATTGTTTTCTGTGATGAGTTTGGTCAAAAGATACAGTAGTAGGATAATGAGGTCCTGTTCAACATTTAGCTTTTACATATTGCTTTTAATCATTAAACCTACACTGATCCCTGCTTCACTATTACTAGTTGTGGGTATTGTCCATCAGACAGATGGAGCACAATGGGGGAAAATATATAAATGATGAGAAAGGCTTTTGTCTTTAGAACAGGGGTCTTCAACGTTTTCAGGCCAAGGACCCCTTAGCACTGAGAGAGATGAAGCAGGGACCCCCACTACATATCGTATAAAATTGTGTTGTTGCAGATGCACATGGATTATTTCTTAAACAGTTTTGACTTGACAGCACTATCATCTGTAGGTTGGATTAATGTGTATTTTAAATATTTAACCACTTGAACTGTCAATATAGTCTACTTGCCAGCCCATAGAGCCCCATTGTGAACCCGGACATATTGAGTACACCAAGGTTTTATGTTATAAATGTTGAGTAAGGGTCCCCAGCATGTAGAAACTGCCGGATGCTAACTTGCATATGTTGAGCAATTTTCATAATTTTCATAATTAGCTTTAATTAGCATAATCCCCTATAATAATGGATAATATGTCAAAAACTGATTGGCCGATTTGAACAATATTGGAGTGGTTTTGGGGGTTATTGAGGATGCTGAATCCATTTTCTAAATTCAAAATGGCCGTTTTAAACCGGAAATGGCCTTAAACCAACTTAAAGTGGGGTGATTTTGATACTTTTTTATGTTGTATATGGCCATTTCCGGTTTAAAATGGCCATTTTGAATTTAGAAAATGTCAGAAATGGATTCAGCATTCTCAATAACCCCCAAAACCACTCCAATATTGTTCAAATCAGCCAATCAGTTTTTGACATAATTATCCATTATTATGGGGGATTATGCTAAATAAATCGAATTATGCAAATTATGAAAATTGCTCAACATATGCAAGTTAGCATCCGGCAGTTTCTAAATGCTGGGAACCCATACTCAACATTTCTAACATAAAACCTTTGTGTACTCAATATGCCAGGGTTCAGATTCTGGCAAGTGGACTAATACCTGCTAGTCTGCTCTTCTTTTCCCTCTACACCAAACCTGTGCACCAAAAAATAGCTGATCTACAAGCTCACAACGCCTCGCAGCGCGAGGCGTTGTGAGCTTGTAGATCTGCAATTTTTTGGCTAATGTTCCACTAAGAATAGGGATACTAGGCAGCGCGAGGCGTTGTGAGCTTGTAGATCTGCTATTTTTTGGCTAATGTTCCACTAAGAATAGGGATGCTAGGGTTCAAGTGATCAAACATGACCACACAAAGATTTGGCGGACCCCTTGTAGTAACTCTGAGGACCCCCTAGGGGTCCCGGACCACCTGTTGAAGACCTCTACTTTAGAAAGTCCTGCATGGCCAGGCCTCTAGATGGAGGTATGAAGAAACTCAGTGGTGTAATTTAACTAAGTAAATGTACTCAAGCACTGTACTTGAGTAATATTTTTAGGTATTTTTTACTTTACGGGAGTATTTCCAATATTCAATACTTTTACTTCTACTCCACTACAATTATTTAGTTAATAATAGTTAGTTACTTTGTAGATTTTGATTATTACTGTATATACTTCAGCTATTGAAAATAGCAGATCTACAAGCTCACAACGTGCCACGATGTTATGCGTTGTGAGCTTGTAGGTCTGATATTTTCAAAAGATCTGAATACATATTACTATTGAACTTGTGAAATGGGACATTCTGCATAGTGTGTACTTTGCCTTTAGGTACTTTTAAGTGTATTTTGATAGCTTTGTACTTTTAGTCAAATCAATTTTAAATAGTGGACTTTTATTTGTAACTGAGTATTTCTAGATTGTGGTATTGATGCTTTTACTTAAAAGTTCAGTACCATCTCAAACAGTGGATAGAATGAGCGAGCAGCTCACTCTCTGGGGCGTGGCCAAACTGTCATTGAGTGGTCACGTGACCAGAGTAGTCCCATCGTTTTATTTTGAAATGGCCAGTCAATAAATTGACCCGCCACGTAATAACTGTACATGAATCTGTTACAGCTGACAAGAATCACATAAAATACCCCATGAAAGCTATGGGACTGAATCAGTTTTCAGTCAAAGCATGATCCAATGCTTTCATGAAGGGGGAAAAGGGGGGGGAGGGGGGAATACTTTATAAAAAATGGGACCACATGAGACGGCTCGAGATATTTTCCAAAATCGTGTCAGGCGTTTGTGGACATGTGCGCTCGTCAGCATGTGAAGCGTTATTTTATTCTTTTTTATATCCGGAGGAATTGATCGAGCTCTGGCTTTGTGACTGTGTGCTGTATGTGTGTGTGTGTGTGTGTATGTGTGCAGCAGCAGTACTAGTATAGTGCTGTGTTCTGTTCCGTCCTGGGCAGTGTGAGGTATGCAGTGTGGCTCGGGGGCAAGCAGTCAGGCAGACAGGCAGTGAGACAGTTGTCCACAGAGACTGCAGAGGGGAGGGGAGGGGAGGGGAGGCGGGCCGCAGGGCTCCAGACTATGCCACAGCTCTTTCCACACTGTTTGCACTCCAGTGGTTCAGTCACCAGCCGTGCCTATTAAATCAAGGGCCCCCTCCGACAAAGACTGCCAATTATGCCCAGATGAGATGCCATTCACCCCCCTCCTTCTGCTCACTGTCTCTCACAGCCGTTTAGTCTTTGTCCTTCGCCGTGCTCTGTTTTATCTCCCCCCGCACCCCCCGCACCCCTGGAGCCTCTCCAATGACGTAATGTACTACTATGTCACAGATTAAGAAACGAAGACTGCTGTGATTTTTGTTTTGACATTAGCAGCTGTAAACATGGCTAAAGGCCTAACGGCTAGCTAGCTTCATGTGGCTAAACCGCTGTAGCTCTGTACTTTGTTTTTCTTCCTTCCACCCCTCTTTATGTATGCCCCACTTCCCTACTGCCCTTTATTCCCCTCTGCTGCACTGGTGCTGTCTGTAGGACAGCATCCTGTCACATGTCACACGGCCCTCACGTCTAGAGTTCGTAGCCCTCGCACCTACGCCACACTGCCGATCCCACCAAAATGACCATATCGTCACTGTCAGACAGAAACCTCATATCTCCAAGTTTCAAATTTGTATGTTTTTTCGTAAAGTAAAGCCCTGCTTCATCATTCAAGGCCGTCGCACAAAAGTAGTGAAAACAGCTGATCTACAGGCACACAATGCCTCGTACCGCAAGGCGCTGTTTGCTTGCAGATCGGCTGTTTTCACTAGTTTAAATAATTTTTAAAATGATATATACAAAACGATCAGTTTTGGACATACAAGGTTTCCACCCGACAACGACGATATATGGGCGTATCAGAGGCACCCAGGGGGCACATTCGCAAATCGTTGTTGTTCTTCATTAACATAATAATAATTGTTTTGGATGAATCAAAAACAACATACATATATCTGTCTGACATTAGTTTAGTTGAAAATCTCTATGTGCTTTTACGACTCGAAAGTAAAGTTGAAAAAGTCTGATGTTTAAGAAAAAATCACACTGGTCCAAAGTGAGCGCTACAAACACGGCACACTGCACATCTCCTCGTATGGGTCGTTCTGTCCGTGACGTCAGTTACTGTGCGTGAGCACAGATCTCCATATATGGAGATCCGTACTAATACACACAAAGTGGCTAATACACACGGAGTGAAATGTAATCTCTCAAGACAGTCTCTGATGCCACGACACAACAGAGAGGGCGCTGTTTTTCATTTGACGATGGGTTCCCAGATTGAGTGAAATGTAAGCGATCTATTTTTTTTAATTATTTTTATAGCTTGGGGTCATAGTAAAGTAAAGAATGTATCTTATTAGTTGGAAATTAAAGGACAACTTTGTTTTTTTAGAACAAGGGTTCATATTTTAGATTGTAATTAGAGAAAAGAAAAGATGAGTGTTAAAATGTTTTCATTTACTGCTTTCTATTGTTTTAGCGATTTTAGTATTTTGATTTCAGTGGGTAGGGGCATGCGTACAAGTGGCTAAATATGTCTTTTTAGACACAATATGCCGTCAATTTCTATATTACTATTTACCTAAGTCACATCTGCCCATGAAAGATTGTGGTGCATCTTGGGAATGGGCTTATTGTGTCTAAAAAGAGATATTTAGCCTCTTGCATGCATGCCCCCAACCTGGAGGCATGCATGCAAATCAGAATAGTTAAAATCACTAAAACGATAGAAAGAAGTAAATGAAAACATTTTAACACTGATCTTTTCCATTCTCTAATGACTATCTAAAATATGAACCCTTGTTGTAAAAAAAAACGAAGTTGTCCTTTAAGCCTTTATGGGCATACAGTACAAGTTAACGTTTTGTAAGTGTATGAAATACATTAGAAGCAAGCAAATAGTTGCCATATAGGTCGAGTGTGTCAGTTCCCATGAATATTTTATTATGGTGAATGGTGATAATTATTGAGGGCAGCTCTTTTGTTCCTGACAAAAAAAAAAAATGTTATTGTCCGTTAGAGGTTAGAGAACACCTTCCCTTAAAAAGGTGCCAGAAATGCCTATTTCCGAAATAAACAAATGCTCAGTGTTAGGAGGAGAACACTAGCCATGTCTCTTCTTGCAGTACACTCTCGGTCTGGAGAACACCTTTCCTTACAAACCCTACTTTTCAATTCAACTGACACTGATTTGAAGCATAAAGTATGAAAACAAACACCTGTGTTGGTAAGGTGCTGACAGTCCAGGTGGAACAATTAAATAGAGAAAGGTCACCACGCAGTCATAGCGTCGATGCATAAATGTATTTCTCCACCGTTGCGGCACACAGAGCTATAACTTCGTAAGGGCTACATGGTATTAAATAAATATTATCCACCGTTTCGAGCAAATATAAATCTCTGTGACCTAAATTCATATTCCCTGTTATAGTTGGAAGTATGAGACAAGTTCCTAGGAAGTAAACCAAATGAACAGTGTCGTGGAGAATGGGTATGGTCTCAGAATTTCATTCACACCGTAATACCATGTCAATAAACTGCTGTAAAATACAATTGAGGCATGACGTGTGCCTCAAATGTCACATGCAATCATGCAATGCGACGCTTTGTGAGCTTGTAGATCTGCTATTTTCACGGCGCAACTCCACCTTAGGACAGGGGTCTTCAACGTTTTCAGGCCAAGGACCACGTAGTTGAGAGAGAGATGAAGCAGGGACTCTACCTTTTCATAGATTCCATTATCTTCATTGTTTGACAGCAAAATCATCAGTGTATTTTGGATTCATGTCAATTTGTGTTTTCAGATATTTAACCACTTGAACCGTCATAAACTTGACCGTAGTCTGCTCTTTTCCCCCTCTACACCAAACCTTTGCCAATCTACAAGCTCATAGCGCCTCGCACTGCGAGGCGTTGTGAGCTTGTAGATCTGCTATTTTTGGCTAAAGTTCTCAGAATATGGACAAAAGTGATTAATATAAAAAAGGAGGGGAAAAAAAGTTTCTATCACACAAAGATTCGGAGGCCCCCCCTGCAGTAACTCTCAGGACCCCCTGGGGGTCCCGGACCCCCTGTTAAAGACCCTTGCCTTAGGACAGACTATAAATTAAGCATATATAGCTTTTTGAGAATTTTCACTTGAAACGACATGCCCAAAATAGGGACAGCGGGGTCATTGTTGTTAAATAAACATTGATTTTTCATTGGCTCTCAGGCGACGGTACCATCCAGGGTGACTTACACACAGTGAGTCAGTGGGGGGGTTTGGTGTCTTGCTCAAGGACACCTCAGCTGCACGCAAGGCTTCAGTGTGGGTGAGCCGTGAGATCTTTATCGACATGTCCTCAGTGCTCCTCACCCCCGCTGCCCATGGGTCACCTCCAAACTTTACCACCTCCAAAACACGCCTGACTCTTTCTATTGTGTTGTTGCATCTAGTCCAGGCCTTTTTAGGCTGTGACCCCCAAAATAAACCCATTTGAACTGGGGACCCCCAAACTGACAAGCTCTTGGAATTGTAGGTATTACATTTAATGTGACTCGGTTCCACAGATAAATATTTTGAAAATAGCAGATCTTCATGCTCACAACGCCTCGCGCTGCGAGGCGTTGTGAGCATGTAGATCGGCTATTTTCACAATGTTCGCCTCTTGCTTACTTAATAATTGACAGTTTGGCCAGTTTGGTATTAGGGTCTTGAAAGTCCTTAAATGGTCACTTTATAAATGTGCAGATACCCTGTATACACTTATACTGTGTGTTGGTTTGTTTACCATTGAGTGACAAAAAAAATAAAATAAGCTAATCATCTGGGGACCCCACAACATAATTTGGGGACCCCACTTGGCGTCCGATCCCAAGTTTGAGAACCACTGATCTAGTCTATCTGAATTATGTAAAAAAAAAAAAGAATCTACCGCAGCCCTTGGAAGGCTATAGAGGTACTTCATCATGAAGTCATTTGTCAGCACGATTTGTTGTCTCTGAGTGATTGCTTGGTTTTAGAGTGTGAATTCTGGTGTGATGACATCTATCTGGAAAGTGAACGTTCCAACAGCGGTCTTCATTCCAGGCAACTGTTATCACTCTAATCTGACAAATTAACTCTCTAATAGAAGAAAAAATATATAATGGTCAACTGCCCAAATCAAATGTTCTCTCAGGCCCTCCTTTGGCAACGGTGAGTATGTGTGATAGTCCAGATGGCTTCACTGCGGGCCCCCCATGAATGTTAACTATTGAAAAATAGCAGATATACAAGCTCACAGCGCGGCACCGAGTGCCGCGCTGCGAGCTTGTAGATCTGCTATATTTGAAAAATTGTGGAAAAAGTGTGCAAGAAACCCATGTTTCCATGTCAGTGATGCTCAAACTTTTTCACGTGAAGGACCCCCAAAATGATATGAATTTGACCACGGACCCCCATCTCAAAATATTTAGTTCCAGGGACCCCCCCCAGAAGCAAAACTTGAGTTACAAATGTCCGCTTAAAAAATACATATTCAAAGATTTGCACACATTTTCACGACTTTTCAAAAAATAGCAGATCTACAAGCTCGCAGCACGGCACTCGGTGCCGCGCTGTGAGCTTGTATATCTGCTATTTTTCAATAGCTAAAGTTACTAGGGCCCCTCCACCTTGGGTCCTGGTAACTCAGCCCCACTTTCCTACCCCTTGTGACGCCCCTGCGTGGTGCAATACGATGGTGCCAGCTTATACGCTTTACCATGGTGCTCAGGAACTATAGAAGAATATCCTGGACCTGGTTTTAAGAGCAATAAAGATGGATAACACCCTAGCCAAAAAGCCTGGCTATCAGAGATGCCCTTTCCCTGTGCAGGACAGGACTGGAAAGAAAGGCCAGAAAATTGCGCAAGCTACAAGACCATCTCCTCTTAAAGGGGAGTACAACTCATTTTCAACTTTGAACGATGTCATTAATATACCTTAGAGGAGTTGTGTGGAAATAAGAAGAGGATTGATTGTGGGGTCATGTCATCAGTGTGCTCTTTGGCATACAACAGATCTTCAACAAGGGGTCCGGGACCCATAGGGGGTCCTCAGAGTTACTACAGGGGGTCCTCCAAATCTTCCAAACCTTTTTGAAGCGGTGAAAACCGCTTCCAATGAATGGCTTTGTGTGTATCACGCCCATATATGGTCATTTCAGTCCAGAATGAACAGGCTTTTTCAAAAACAGAATGTCCGTTTAATTACCATATATGGTGATCTCAGTCCAGAATGAACAGGGTTTTTCAAAAACACAATGTATGTCACCTCATGTCCATATATGGTCACTCCAGGCCAGAATGAACCGGTTTTTCCTGTCCCGTACGTGCAAAATATCAGTCCAGAATGAATAGGCTTTTTCAAAAAGCAAAATGTCCATATATGGTCATTACAGTTCAGAATGAACAGGTTTTATCTGTCCTGTACGTCCAGAATATGTGTGTAATGTCCCTCCCGGTCTGATGAATGGATACTTTGAGGATTGGTCAAGCTTCACATGATAATTTGGCCCTCCATTCTTTATATATTCATTCAGAATATATAAAGAATGTAGAATTCAGAATATATAAAGAATGAATAGATCACAGAGTCCATAACTGTATAGATGTATAGATCTTAGCCTTACATTAATCCCCTCCTGTAGTAGCTTCTGCTTTGATGACGTCTATGGCTACAGGAGAGTCTTAACGCTTTGACAGACAGGTCGGGAGTATGGTCTGCAAAACTGCTACTGCGGCTCTACACATGCATACATGCGAGACATATCTTCCGTACAAGTTCTGCAAGGTGTATGCGACTTGTAAGGTAGCCTTGTTTAATGTATAAGTCCGTATTGTTAAATAAAATGAGTTTTTACCAAGTGTACAACTTTTCCTCGTTTGCTACAATGTTAGCTGCAACAGCGCCCGTTGGTGGCTGGAAGCCTTATTGTGCATTCTTCCGTATACACTTACGTCATGTCCTTGTATGAGCGAATGGGGGAATGGATGAACGTCACGTGATAAGTGCAGCCATCTTTAACCAAACCAGAGCTGCTCGATTTGGAAAAGACACACACTTGGTAAAAACTCATTTTATTTAACAATACGGACTTATACATTAAACAAGGCTACCTTACAAGTCGCATACACCTTGCAGAACTTGTACGGAAGATATGTCCCGCATGTATGCATGTGTAGAGCCGCAGTAGCAGTTTTGCAGACCATACTCCCGACCTGTCTGTCAAAGCGTTAAGACTCTCCTGTAGCCATAGACGTCATCAAAGCAGAAGCTACTACAGGAGAGAATTAATGTAAGGCTATATAGATCTCTAGAACACATAGAACAAAAGGGTAACACTTTATATTAAGGATGCCTTTATAATGCATTATAAGCTCATTTATAATGTATTATAACATGCTTATAAGGCATTATAACATGTAATCATGTATAACAGCTTATAACAGTTTATAACCACGTTTATAATGCATTATTAAGTGCTGTTATAATGCGTTATAATGCAAAGTGGAACAGCACATTATAACTACCATAACTTACTTAGTTATAAAGGCACATAGTGAAGTGCTATAATGTGTCATAATGCATTATAACTTATGTGTTTATTAAATATAATAATCACCTATAATATGCTATAGACATCACTTTGAGACCTTTAAGTAAAGTGACAACATTAATGAATGGTTATTAGCAATTGTATCATACTATAATACCTTATAGCACAACATAGTGACCTTTAAGTAAAGTGACAACATGAATTAAAGGTTTTTAGCAATTGTATCATACTATAATACCTTATAGCACAACATATTGACCTTTAAGTAAAGTGATAGCATTATTTAATGGTTATTAGCAGTTGTATTATATTATAATACCCTATAGCATTACTTTTACTTTAAGTTAAGTGACATTAAATATTAAGACAAATACATTCTCAAAGACATCTTTATTTCACAGATTGGAATATCTCAAATATGGCATGTGAGGTAAACACAGCTGTCCAAACTACACAACAAAGTGTGTATACTGGAAATAGAGGTAAACAGTTGATTGTTCTAGCTTTACTCAGGAAAGTGTGTAACTCTAAAATTACAAAATGACAGAAACTGAATGAAAATTATATGATGTATCACTACAAAAGAACTTACAAAAATAGTATGAGGCCTACAAAACATTTAACCAACACAAACACAAGAGGCCTGATATATAGCTGTTATATACAAAGTCTAAAACTTCACATAAAAGATCATAAGTGTGACTACATGTTAAACATACTAAACAACAAAATAAAAACAAACTGTAACATAAATTAGCATGCCTAGTTAGCATGGCTACATAGCAGCTAGCATATTAACCAATACTGTACAGTTCACACTTGAGAATTATGCACCTATGAACTATCAAACAAATGCACACTTCTATGCTAAAAAGCAGCTTACAGACAATGCCATGTGTAAACAAACCATGTGTAAACCATGAAGGACATCATATCAAGGACAGCAGCAACATGCAGGAATATCTTGAGAATTAATGAGAAGCACTTCCTGAGTTCCTGTTTGCGAGCTTATCAAAATAAGATACAAGTTTGCAAGTACACAGAACAACCACCAGGGGTGTCAAATATAATAAAAAACAAGTTTGAAGGTTACATTAGACCTTTTTCAAGAGCTCAAACATTATGAATACGCAGGTTTCATTGAAATGCCAGTTTTAAAAAAATGTGCACGAACTTACAATTAACCATTCAATCTTACAATCTAATAACAACCTAAATAAACTAATACCACTAAAATTCTCATTTAAAATGAAACTTTTGTCAATACATTACGCTTTTATTGACAAAGGCATTCTTCCGAATCGTGTACGGTCAGTTTCATATTAAACGTGCATTTTAGTGGTGTTCGTTAATTTAAGGTGTCATTAAATTGTAAGATTTAATTAATTAATACTCATATGATTAGATTTATCGTTTTAAGGTTACTTCCTGCCCATACAATTTGAAACTGCCATTTAAATGAAACTTGTGTATTAGTAGAGGAGCCTATCAATTTTTGTAATTTTGGAATGATAATTGTTGGAGACATGTATATCTTCATTCTTGGGGTTCTCACAATACCAAAAAAACATGTCTTCAATTTTTCTTTTTGTGTTTAGCATGTGTAATTTGCATAATTAGCCAATTAATTGCCAAAAACAGTAAATGGCAATAACTTTGCTTCTGGGTAACTTATAAAGGTGATCTAAGAGTCTAAGTCCATGTTTGTGAGGTCCAGAAACTCATCTGTTACCATTGTGAAGTCATACAACCTTTCCTAATTAGCATAAATTACGCAAAAACGAGGTGAAAATAAGCAAATTGCTGCATTTCTTTGTTTTAGTCAACTTTGAAAGCTTCTCACAGACTCTAAGATGTATGTTTACAAGTCCAGGAATTATTATTATCCTATACATGAATCATGCAACCTTTTGTCTGTGTAATAATTATGTAATAATCACCCCGAAACCAGAAATAGCTATATTTATTTATATATCCCTCATATAAAATAAAGAACAATATGAGAAATGGTCACAGAATTATCAGATCGTTTATACTAATACAGTATGTACAGAAAGTTGTGGGTTAGGTACGTGGTCCTGATACCATACCATTGCCTGGTAATGGGCACGGGCAATGGCTTGATGTAATGCTCCTTGTGTAGGTGGCAGCTTCTCTGCTTCCAATTGTTTCTTTGTGAATAACCTCCACCTGAGTTCACCAACATCCACAAGATTTGTACCGGGTGTACGAGCCCGGTACAAGCTGGCAAACAAATGCTTCAATCTTTTTTTCTGTGTCAGAACTGAGCTTTTTTGAAGTACCTAGAGTAGCAAATGCAGATACCACCTCCACAGGACACCGGTTTAGGGCTTGCCAACAGGTTAACTTTCCCTTTCCAGCAAAATGGCCTGTCTGGTCAGCTCCAGAGAAGGCATGGAACCCTGGTAAGGCTGAAGTCCTCGTTTTACACAGTGCCTGCACTACTGGCTCCAGTGAGATGATACGTTTTTTGTTTCCCACACCGGTGATGAAATAGGTATCCTTGCACAGCTGATTGTACCGTCGGATTGCAAGAACAAAGACATCAGTGTCCGGGGACTCAATGTAGAGCTGTGTTGCCCTCTTCAGACAGCAGGCTGTGCAGGATTATCCTTGTGTCAGCCTCTTCCTGTGAGCTGTGGAGATGTTTTACATCGATAGAGTTTGAGTGGACATCTTGCCTTGACGTGATTATGAAAACGTTGGGTTTCCCCTGGAAGTGTAGGAGAGCTTTCTTAGCAAGATAGACAGTCAGCTCATCTTTGGTGTGGATACCTGACAAGAACTGTTTTTCAGACACCTTCCCTATCGGTGTGCTGTCTTCCACATGATAAGTGGTAGGGGGCTTGCCACCCTGGCGTCGCTTACGCGTGGCCTCCTTCAGTGAAGATGCAATATCATAGCGGTCAAATACTACATGGGTCTCACTATGTTCTTTGGTCTTCCTGTCCAGTATGGCTATGAAGTGGTCAGCCCACTGGGAACATATCTTGATCCATGATGGCTTTCCCATTGCCTGTACCAATGTCATTCCATCTATGACAGTTACACTCTTAGATGGCAGGGGACAACTGTCAGTGGCAGCACTCTGTGGTTGCTGATCAACACCAACATCACCAGTCCTCTTCTCATTCTGCAGCTCCTCGAGAATGGTCATGAGCTTGCTCTTGTCTGTCCAGAAGCTCACCAGTCACTGTGAAAAGAGCACGTGGTTTGGCAGTGAACTCGTGCTGGCCAATGGCTTCTTTGAGGTTGATCTCTGAACGTGATCGAGCAACAATCAGCATTCGAGCAAACAATGACCTGTCATCCTTCAATTCCCCCACCTGGTCAGCGAGCTTATGTGTTTCACAACTTTTCCTGCACTCTTCCACATCTTCAGTTGAACCTTTTTCATTCTGGCCCAGACACTGACTTCATTTTTGTTATTGCGTGCTTTCACAAAAGCAACATAGTTCTGCTGGCCAATTTCGTCTTGGCTGCATACATCTTTCTCCACGTGGGGTGGCATCACAACTTTTGTGATGATATTGGGTAGGTCTTTGCCATCATATGTTAGAGGATTCAAAGATGACTTGATCACATGCTTCAATCGAAGTACATTCTTTTCCTGCCTTGTCCAGACAGCAATGGACAAGTCATGGTGCTCCTTTTGTGTAGCTGTTTGTGTGCCAGCCATCTGGCATGCTTCTTCAGCAAGTCTACTCAGCTCTGGTGCTGTCAAGAAGAACCTTTCCCTAGCACTAGCATTCTGAGTAATGCCCACAAGGCCTCCAGTGACCTTCATGATGCGAGTGATGTGCTCAAGGGCATGATCCACCCCAATGGTGCAGAATGGTATCTGATTTTTATTGACAGTGAACTGCCCATCCATAAATTCTTGGTATATCTCTGGATCTGTGGTCTGCAGGGCCTTCATTTCTGCTAGGTAGACTGGAACCAACCGGGCATACTTCTGCTTGTCATGAGCAAAGAAGTATTTGCATAGCTCATCCAGGGAAGAAAGATGAAGTTCCCAGAGGCCATCACGGGTAGCATGCATGAAAGTGTATATCAGTAACACCATTTCAATAACTATGATTAGCTTTATCAGCTGTGATCCCTCACAGCTGAAGCACAGTTGCTTGACTCATTATGACAAGAATTAATCTATGGATATACTAACAGAAAAAGAAACGGGTAATTTCCTACTTTCAGACTAATTAATAATTCATGTATGCAGATTGTACTAATGACAAAAGGTTGCATGATTTACTTACATCAGGATAGGAATTTCTGGACATGTAAACATACTCAATTAGTCAATAAGAGTCTCAGATTATCTCTCCAAAGTCAGCTAAATGTGAAAAATTAAGCGATTTCCTGATTTTCAACTCGTTTCTGTATAATTTAAGCTGATTATGCTAATTATGAAAGGTTGTATGACTTCACAATGGTAACATATGTATTTCTGGACCTCACAAACATGGACTTAGACTCTTAGATCACCTTTATAAGTTACCTAGAAGCAAAGTTATTGCCATTTCCCGTTTTTGGCAATTAATTGGCTAATTATGCTAATTACACATGCTAAACCCAAAAAGAAAAATTGAAGACATGTTTTTTTGGCATTGTGAGAACCCCAAGAATGAAGATATACATGTCTCCAACAATTATCATTCCAAAATTACAACTAGCAGAATCACTTGATTGGCTCCCCCACTATATTCATAATGTTTGAGCACTTGAAAAACATCTCATGTAACCTTCCGACTTTGTTTTCAAAGCTGTAAGCAGAGGCAATTCTAGGCCACATCTGTTTCTACAAAACAGATGAGTGTTATCTGCTTAGGTTATGTATACCTTAATATTTGCACTATACTTTAACGTTTAACACCCCCTGGTGGTTGTTCTGTGTATTTGCACACGCATCTTATTTTGATAACCTCGCAAACAGGAAGTGCTTCTCATTCATTCTCAAGATATTGCTAGAGACAGCTGCATGTTGCTACTGTCCTTCATATGCTGTCCTTCATGGTTTACACATGGCATTATCTGTAAGCTGCTTTTTAGCATATAAGTGTGCAATTGTTTGATAGTTCATATGTGCATAATTCTCATGTGTGAACTGTACAGTATGTTTGGTTAATATGCTAACTGCTATGTAGCCATGCTGCTATGTACTGTAGCCATAACTAGGCATGCTAGATTATGTTACAATTAGTTCTTATTTTAGTTGTTTAGCATGTTTAAAAGCGGTTGTAATGCTGACATGTAGACACACTTAAGGTCTTTTATGTGAAGTTTTATACTTTGTATATAACAGCTAATTAGGCCTTTTATGTTTGTGTTGGTTAAATGTTTTTTAGGCCTCATACTATTTTTGTATGTTTTTTTTCATTTGCATAATGTTGTATATCATTCTCATTTCTGAGTTTCTGTCTTTTTGTAATTTTAGAGTTTCACACTTTCCTGAGTAAAGCTAGTAAAAGCAACTGTTTACCTCTATTTCTAGTATACACATTTTGTTGTGTAGTTTGGACAGTTTTGTTTACCTCACATGCCATATTTGAGATATGCCAATCCTTTAAATAAAGATGTCTTTGAGAATTTATTTGTCTTAATATTTAGTGTCACTTAACTTAAAGTAAAAGTAATGCTATAGGGTATTATAATATGATACAACTGCTAATAACCATGAAATCATGTTGTCACTTTACTTAAAGGTCACTATGATGTGCTATAAGGTATTATAGTATGATACAATTGCTAATAACTGTTAATAAATGTCTTCACTTTACTTAAGGTCACTATGTTGAGCTATAAGGTATTATAGTATGATACAATTGCTAATAACCGTTAATAAATGTCGTCACTTTACTTAAAGGTCTCAAAGTCATGCTATAGCATATTATAGGTGAGTATTATATTTAATAAACACATAAGTTATAATGCATTATGACACATTATAGCACTTCACTATGTGCCTTTATAACTAAGTAAGTTATGGTAGTTATAATGTGCTGTTCCACTTTGCATTATAACGCATTATAACAGCACTTAATAATGCGTTATAAACGTGGTTATAAACTGTTATAAGCTGTTATACATGATTATAAACATTTATAATGAGTGTTATAATGCCTTATAAGCACGTTATAATACATTATAAATTAGCTTATAATGAATTATAATGCATTATAAAGGCATCCTTAATATAAAGTGTTACCAATAAAAGTTCACCGCTTCACTTCGAACCGAGGTTTGATTTTTATATTAACAACTTGAACCCTAGTGTCCATATTCTGACAACTGTAGCCAAAAATAGCAGATCTACAAGCTCACAACGCCTCGCAGCGCGAGGCGTTGTGAGCTTGTAGATCGGCTATTTTCTGCAAAGAGGTTTGGTGTAGAGGGGAAAAAGAGCACACAGTACAGAGTAAAAGGTCAAATTTATTAGGTAACGACGGTTCAAGTGGTTAAATATCTGAAAACACAATTTGACATGAATCCAAAATAAATGTGGGGGTCCCTGCTTCATCTCTCTCTCAACTAAGGGGTCCTTGGCCTGAAAATGTTGACGACCCCTGGCGTACAGAGTACAGAGACATTGAAAATGAGTGGTATTCCCCTTTAACCACTTCCTCAAACTCTCTCCAATGACCCAGACATTATCCTTTGGACGTTTGGCATTACAGCCAACTCATAAGTTTCCCCAAATATTATGACTAAACCATAATTACACATATTACATATAAACCATAATGCTTACCTCAGAATAATGGGGAAGAGAAGAGCCTTTTCATGAATCATGTTTGGTATGTTTTATTACCTGGCCTGCACTGAACTGCATTAAACTGATGACTTTATCCATGGTTTACTGGTGTAGTGTCCATTCCAACACTATCCTATCCAGGCTTTCCTGAGTTATTAACCCTTTAACACATCTGCTGCCTCTTAATCTGAAGGTTGCTTGGTGCCTCGGCGCCACGTCGTTTCCTCCGTCGGCCGCCGCTATTATTTTGAAGGGCCGGAAGGGGGTTGTTTTTGTTTTTTTGGATTATCACTTGACGGCAACGATTACGTCATCTAGTCACATGACAGTGTGCGACAAGAAGATGAAGATGGCTGCGCCCTGCCTTTTGCCTTGTTTACATTTAGATCTGCTGCAAAATGTCTCAAAATGGCTATTTTGTTTAAATGAAGTTTCTTTATGGGCCTCGCCATTGACTTAACATTGAGGAGCTTCACTTCGCGTGCACGCCCAACGTGCGTTGTAAACAAATCGCCGACATTACCGATGCGAGCGGGACCGGAGCGACATTAAGTAAGTAATAATATCTTTACTGTATATACAGTAAGATTCACAGTCCTCACCGTCAACGGCGCCATGGTATTAACCCTTTCAATGACAATCCTCACCGTCAACGGCGGCGAAAAAGTTAAGACCTGCTGAGGCATATTCTGAGGACCCCCAAAATGATATGTATTTGCCTGCAGACCCCCCCATCTCAAAACATTTTGTTCCAGGGACCCCCAGAAGCAAAGATTTGAGTTAAAAATGTTTGCTTTAAAAACGTATACAGTATATTAAAAGATTTACACAAATGTTCGCGATTTCTTAAAAATAGTAGATCTACAAGTTCATAGCACGGCACGAAGTGACGCGCTATGAGCTTGTATATCTGCTATTTTTTGAATAGCCAAAGAAATCTAAATCGACAGATGCTTTCCAGGTTAGGTTCATGCGTTAACCCTTTTTTAGATGCATGTTTTAACGTCAGTAAAATCACAGACAGACCAATAGTTTATATCTTCACAACCGTTCTTCTGATAACTAGTGAGAAAAGGCTTCCATCTCAGCCCCAATACATGCTGTAAAAGAATGTGGCTGTACTGTACTGTGCAGCTTCCCGAGTTGGCGAATATATATTACGGTTAACAGTTGTGAAACAGGGGCATTGCTAAAAAAGACCATGCATGCTTAGCAGAAAAATCCTCCCCTTGATAAAGAATGGTTGATGGAGATTTTCCCTCCGATGCCCAGGAGGACTTTTGTGAGTCCTAACCGTAATTGAAAGCCCGGGCCTGGTGTGGTGTGTCACATTTTGATCAATACGGGCCAAAGCTGTCTCTACAGGTGCAGCGATGGCGGGATGTCTTCAGCTATTGCTACGGCTGCAAGTTTGACTGTGTGTGTGCAGCATGAACTGACAGTGTGGGCATACTGTGTGCGTGCGTGCGCTCGCGCGTGTGCGTGCGAGAGTTAGAGAGAGAGGGGAAAAGAGAGGTTGAGAGCGGGAGATGTGGTTTGGTCCGGGCTTCCATGCCATTCTGCGGTGGTGACAGATGCTTGTTTACTGTCCTGTCCTCATTATGTCAGCAGCTGTCCTTAGATCCTGTATAGCGGGTCACGCTTTGGCTGTCCGTCGTCCACCTGCTGAGACCACTGAGACCATTGCTCCGTGGGAAAAAAAAGGACAGATTTGAGAGGATTTTCCAAATGTTGGGAGAGATAACGGGAGGATCTTCAGTGGCACTTTATTTAACTTGGTACTTGACCCCTAGATGCAAAACGCCATAGATTAATTAAGGCATGATCAATTTAAGCTTATTGGAAGTACAGGAAGTTATGTGTCACTTTCAGTTAATTCTAGAGGGGTGGAGGTGGCTAAAGCATCGCAGAGAATCTCATTTATTTACACCAGGGGTCTTCAACAGGGGGTCCGGACCAGATTTACTACAGGGGGGCCGCCAAATGTTTGTGTGATATGATCATGTTTTTTACATTAACCACTAGCATCCCTATTCTGAGTGGAACATTATCCAAAAATAGCAGATCTACAAATAGCAGATCAACGCCTCGCAGCGCGAGGCGTTGTGAGCTTGTAGACCGGCTATTTTTGGCAAAGAGGTTTGTAGAGGGAAAAGAAGAGCAGACTAAGTATTGGACGGTTCAAGTGGTTCAATGTCTAAAAATACACATTACTCAAACATGCCGTCAAACAAGTCTAAGCCGTCTAAGAAATCTATGAACATTTTTAATCTGCAACGCAATTTTATACAATATGTAGCTGGGGTCCCTGCTTCATCTCTCTCTCTCTCAGCTAAGGGGTCCTTGGCCTGAAAACGTTGAAGACCCCTGATTTACACCCACGTGATTTTAAAACGAAAACCAACAGGTGATCTGAGGAATTTCCTTCCGGTCTACGTGTCAAAAGAAATGTGCTTTGCTATTTTAATCTGTTCATTGATAGAGGAGTCGTGTTGTTTGCAGCTGAGGGCTTCTGATGCTGCCCACTGCAATGCCGTGCTTACATTTTAGGGTGGGAGGGTGGAGAATCGCTGTAATTCTGCCGTTGACGCGCATCCGCGTGTCACTTAAAACTGAATAAGTTTAGAGGAAGAGGAAAAGAAAATAAGCTTCGGCATTCAACATGACCATATATATACCCAGTACGTTGCGTCTTGTAATTTATTCCCCAAGAAGCATCATGTATTTGAGGGCCTAAAGGAGCGTGTTTACGCGTACGAGACGAGTGTGTTGTTTTCCCCGTCTCTCTCTCTCTCTCTCTCTCTCTCTCTCTGCAGTTCCCACATCCATAATCCTTTTCATTGAAAATCCGTGTCACCTGCCGCCTGCGCAGTCCAGCACCCCCGAAGCATTAGACGGCTGGCACGCTGACGGCTGCTGCAGTGACGAGCGAGGAAGCCAGAGTAAGAGAGAGAGAGAGAGAGAGAGAGAGAGAGAGAGAGAGATGGATTGAGAGAGATAGAGAGAGAGAGAGAGCGGGAGAGAAAAAAAGAAAGAAACTATGGATGTATTGTCACCGCTGACTGACCATAGTATCTCACACAACCACTGATGAGGTTTTGTGTGACATTTGTTACACACACACACACACGCACACACACACACACACACGTGACGCTAACCAGTCAAAGCCTAGGAGTTAGCAGGCCAGGGCTAATGCCACAGATGTGTGTGACATTGAAAGTACGCAGGACTTTTTGTTTAGTTTTGAACTGAAAAGAGTGACCGTTAATTCCTATGAGGCTGACGTCACACATGGTGTTACGGTCGCACGCCATCGCCGGCGCAGCACACACACACACACACACACACACGGTCCGAAAAAAAAGATGGAGTCATGCGGTGGTCATCTCTTCCGGACGGCGTTTGCCTGTTTTCCCAGAGAGCAAATTAGTTGGCAGCGTTTTTTTTTTTTTTTTCGTCCCTTGCAGAACACCAAGGTGCCAGACTATAACAGAGTTTTTTTTTCTCCTTGTCTCTGGTGAAAGAAGAGTGAGTTAGAGATGTAGTGTGGAACGGGGGGGTAGGTGCACCATGGGGGAGGAAGAGAGACGACCGAAGGGGGGGGGGGGGAGGGGGGTGCGTTGAAAAAACGGCAAAGGAAAGCCAGAGGGAGAGAGGAAGAAGGGAGGATTGAGGAGTGAAAGCGCCAGGCAATTTTGCAAACCCGTGACACATTAATTATTAACGTACTCGGGCTAAATGCGTAAACCCCCCCCCCCCTCTTTCTCTCTCTCTTGTTCATTCTCTTCTCTCTCTTCTTTCTTCACGCTCACCTCCTCCTTGCAAAACAGTCACATACTTCCGCCTCGTAGATGCACACACACACACACACACACACACACACACACACGTACATGCACGCACGCACGCACACTCACACTAGGGATGGGACGATAAGCGATATTATTGTTTATCGTGATAAAAAACACTCGAGATAATCGCATCGTGGAGATTTAATTTATCGTGATATCGTCCTCTGTCATGCACTGGGATCAATTCACCTTGTATTTGCCGAACTGCATATCCGGTACCACTTAACCCACCCTCTATAATTGGTAAAAGTTACTTATAATATACGTACTTGATACAGTCTTTTTTGCACTCTCTATCAAATGTCTTGCCAAAAAATAGCCGATCTACAAGCTTTCAACACGTCGCAACATGCAGCATTGTGAGCTTGTAGATCTGCTATTTTTTGGCAAATGTTCCGCCCCAGGATAATGGATTTTGATTATCGTGATAATATCATAAATCGCGATTTCTTTTGTCACAACAATCGTGATATGAAATGTTCATAATCGGCCCATCCCTAGTACACACGCACGCACACTCGCACCGTGGCGAGATGCCATGCGCTGCTCATAACATGAAGTGGAGCATGTCGAGGGGTTGGAGAGGGTGTCGGCCACGGGGCCCCTAAAGAGCAGCAAGACTGGAGGGAAGGAGAGGGAGGGAGGGGAGGGAGAGAAAGATGGTGCGAGGAGGGACGCAGAGGCGGAGGCACAGGTGGAAAATAAAAAAGACGGAGCGAGACGGAGACGCAGCGGAGCTCGAAAACGAGGGGAGAGCGAGAAGATGGTGAAGAAAGAGCAGCGGGACTGGGCGTGATAGCGGAGGCAACCAGAGAGAAAGGGGAGCGCTAGCGGGAATGAGTTTTTAGGTGCTCAGAGGTTATTTTGTTATTTTTGCAAGTGCCACACGAGGCCATCAGCTATGTTCACTAAAACAGGCCTCATTAACAATATAATATGACGTTTATGAAAGATTATTCCAGGAACAAGACGCGGATCAAAATTTTAATCCCCTTATAGGTACAAATCAATGTATTTAGAAGTCTCCATGAATTAAATACAGAGGGCTTCCAACGTAAAAAAAGACCGTAAAAGGTCTTATTTGGGATGTTCCTTTTAGGCAGGGTGTTTAACTGTACTTGTACTGTACTACATTTCAATTGTATTGACTATACTGTACTGTTCTCCCATTTTTGTCTAATAAAATAATCAATCAATCCATTAACCGCTTTCTACATGGGAAAACATTTTCACATACATACAAAATAAAAAAAAGCTACAAACTGAACTAAAACTAAAATCTACAAACTGGTATGGCATTGCATTGAGCAGAATACTGAAGAACTGCATGATGGTTGCAAGAGCGAGTGTGCGTATTTGTATGTTTGCGTGAGACAGTGTCAGTGCGCGTGCATGCACGCATGCTTGCATGTTTGTATGTGTGTGCACGTATTCACGTGTGTGTGTGTGTGTTGTGGCAGGCACTGCCTGAGCGGTCACTCTGCCCCTCAGGCGATGGTGTGTGTTTGGCAGGGAATGGATCCTCCCTGAGGAGTGTGTGTGTGTGTGTGTGTGTGTGTGTGTGTGTGTGTGTGTGTGTGTGTGTGTGTGTGTGTGTGTGTGTGTGTGTGTGTGTGTGTGTGTGTGTGTGTGTGTGTGTGTGTGTGTGTGTGTGTGTGTGTGTGTGTGTGTGTGTGTGTGTGTGTGTGTGTGTGTGTGTGTGTGTGTGTGTGTGTGTGTGTGTGTGTGTGTGTGTGTGTGTGTGTGTGTGTGTGTGTCCTGCTGCAGTCTGTCCTCTCGTGCTCACATGACAGAGCTGCATCCATAGCAGATACAGATGTACTCTGGGGCCTTAAACACGGGACCTAAAAGAGCCAAAATAAAGAGAGGGAGGATTTTCTGTTCTCTTTCGTTTTTTTGGGTCGGAAGTTTTGTAGTAACGACATGCAGGGTTTCGAGGTTTTTGTTTTTATACAAGCACACATTGCTCGTGTGAAATACGGTTATGAGGTTCAGCCATCTGTTTGTGATAATAGCTGGTAAAGAGCAATTAATTGGTATTAGAAGATCTTATAATTGCCAACTGTGATGTTTTGCTGGCATTATATAGGGCCACTTGTGTTTTTTGACAATCAATGAAAAAAAGAACTTTAACACATTGATCGACACTGTAGAATCTACAGTATCTATCAATGTGTTAAAGGTGTTTTTGTTGTATCTATCTACTGTACCTTTGATCCACATTGGTTTACAGTACGTACAGTATATGTATTTCTCTCTGGAAGGCATTGGATATTGAGTGTGGTAGAACATCCACTGAAGACAAACTGGAGTTTTAAATAATGTGGGGACCCCCTGGGGGTCCTGACCCACAGGTTGAGAACCACTGCAGTAGATCACCGCCTGGTGCCCGCCTCGACCCCCAACTTGAAATAATTGTGATTATATGGGGGCTATAGGTTAGAATGAGCTGCAGCATCCTGATAGCTATGCATTTTCTCCACCAGGCTGAAGGTGTGACACCGCCTTTTACATGTATTTCTCCTGCAGATTTTGTCCAAACATCACACACACATATTTGGTGCACATTATCTCTATGGTCTTAAGATGTACCTCTCACATTTTTCATATTCCATCCTGATTAGCTAAGGTTAGCTTTAAGTTTGTAGGAGTAGGCTAGCCCGTATTGAACAAAATGCCATAAATCATGGAGGTAGCATCCGATTGCCATGAAACATTGCTGGCCCACCCCACCTCCCCTGGCGGAGACCTGTGCTCTGAGTAGCAATTTTTTCTAGTTGCATTATTTTATTCATTCACGAGACTGATTCACATTACTAATGCTAAATCTGCATTATGATAAAGACGGTTATTCAAGTGTACTGAACAAAATATATACAGATTATGTTACAACCTTGCACTTAACCACTTAAACCCTACTTACTTGACCCCAGAGTCTACGCCAAATATCTTAGCTCACAGAGACAGATCTGATATTTTAACTGAATATTCACCTCACAATTCATGGGTTGCATTTGTAGTCCTACACCGGCCATGTTGAGGACCAAGACCAACACAGGTGTTCTGATTGGCGTAGAACATTAGTTATATGCCAATCGGTAAAAATTGAAACTTCTATGTTGGTCCTCAACATTACCGTTTAGTACTACAAATGCAACCCATGAATAGGAACCATGATTTAACTCCCGATGCGTCCCAATAGGTCACTATTTTGCACAACACCGTTATTAGTGTGAAATAACACTCAAGTCTTTAATCGATTCATATATGCATACTAATGTTATTTTAGCTTCACCAATATAATCGGAAAAGTAACCGCTGAAGACAATAATCGATTTTTGCCACCCTAGTAACTTGTGCCATCACATGATAGTGGTGAACAGTGGTGAAAGTAACAACCGCACATTATTAAAAGTATTATCTGTTTTAAATGCTCTTCATATTGGCCAGGCCAGGCCACACCCCTTTCTCCTTCCCTTCCTGAAACCCCTCAGAAACACAAACAGGGATCTCATAAGGTCTCCATCCCTGTGCCTGTCACACATGGCTGACCACAATAGACACGTTGTTCTCGGACACCGTCACCGTCGGTCTCTGTGGTCCTCCCCCCGCCTCCCCCGTGCCTCTGTGGTCCCCGTGGACCTCGTCTCTGAGGAGGCTCTTGCTTTGTTCAGCTGCTGTGCCTGGGGAATGGAGAAGGAAGAGGCTCCAAATACCACGATGCTACGTTAACTTTGAGGCTTGGAGAGGCAGAACGATGTAGGGCTGCAAGTGTTTTAGCCATTATTCTATGGGTTGCTTTTTTTATTAATCGAATTAACGAGAAGTGCTATTAAAAAATTATCTCCATGTAAGCTTTACTTTATACTTCATTGCTCAGCGGTGACATGATGAAACTGTGAAAATAGCCTGGTCTACAAGGTCACAACACATTGTCACATTGTGACACATTGTGAGCTTGTAGATCTGCTATGTTCACATAAAAAAAACGAATCGCCTAAATGCCCCAAATAAGGATAAATTATTGATTGATTATGTTATTCAATTATTCATTTATCTATTATATTTTAGGTGTCATGGCAAGGGATGGCAGCATGGCCTTGTTGATCATAATAAACAAATGAAAATAATTACTGTATGTGGGCTTTGTTTCAAATAAAACAAAGAATGATTTTCACAATGTGAAAAGATTATGAGGTGTGGCTGAGTTTATATTTAGTATAATTCCTTGCAGCAAAACTTAAAGCCAATTAACCTGCATCATGGCAGTTAAAAAATGGACTAGTTCCAAAAAAATTACTTGTGTCCATTTTAGAGATGTTGGCGTCAGGACCTGACGAAGACCAAATTTGTGGTTGGGACTCTCATGTTTTGCACAGTAAATGTGCCGGGGGAGCAGGAAGCTGTTGTGCGGACTTTTCTTTTTGAGCTTAAAAGTATACTGAAATGACAGATGACAAAAGTTTGAAAGAAATTGAAAGCAATCTCAACTTTTGACAGACGGTTCTGTCTGTGCTCCACACCAGCTGTGGTGGAGTTTACTGTTGTTCTCCTGTTGAAAACAATAAACATCCAGTTTGACGTCTACCGCATTCCGTCACCGTCTGAATGCAGCATTACTGTGTTGCCGAGGGTGTCATGGACCCTCTCTTGACAGGCAAAGTGGCGGACAGCCAGGGAGACCCTATGTAGTGCCTGCTGGTCACAGGTATGTCACCTAAATTGGCAGTAGAGAGGTGGCGTAGGACAGTGGGATGCACCTCTCCCGTCCCCTAAATTTATCACTGAGGGGGAGGTAGCAAAGACATGTCAACAGTGAGTGAGGGAAAGGTTTATGTTTATCCGGCTGTCTGTCTATCTTTGTCATTTTATGTAGATCTGTTGTAGACGGTATAAAGATACAGATTATAGGCTACTGATAAAGGTTTTTTGCGATTGCAATTCCACAAATTAACTTACTGTATTTGTAATTAATTAACTGTATGGAGAAATGTTTCCGTCTTTTCCACAGCATTGAATTTCTGTCTTGCAAAACTTAAAATGTACCTATAAAGACTGATAACCAGTAATGTTGTGGTTAGACTTAACATTTGCCATTTAACATAATGGGCCCTATTATGCACGTCTTATTTCCAGGTCTTATGCGGTCATTAAGTCATAACACCACCATCTTAATGCGCAACCGCTATTTTACAAATTGCGCTGAATGCAAACATTTAAGGCTTAAACTTAAATGTTTACTTGCCAGCATATTTAATTCCTGGGGGAGTGTTCAAATGTTAATAAAGGGCGCTATGCAGTATCTGCTATTTTGCTGCTTGACTTAACAACACTCACCGCATTAAACGTGGTCTGGACCACCTCTTAAGCGCAAAAATAAATCTTTGGTTGAAGGACAGCGGCAGTTTAACTCAGTCTATTCTCAAGTGATTGTTATAATTCAAAGTTCTCTATAATCTGTCAAGTGTCTATGTTCATTCAGCGTACTGTATATCAATCATGTTTTTATTATCCCTCTATGAAATGTTATGATGCAAAAAGCAAGTGTGGGGAGGAGGGCGGGCACGCGCACATCACAAACGTGCCTGATAGCCAAAGACCTTGTACTCCCCATGTATCAATCCACATGTTCCTCTCACAATTTAGGTGGCATTTCAAAGATTTATTCCTTCATTAATCCAATGAAATAAAAAAGGTTTTTACATCAGTTCTTCCTGTAGTTTAGAAGTGAAAGAAATGAAGTGCGTTCTCTTTCTCCCCCTTACTTTCATTTTCACTTATGCTGCGCAAACATAAGTGCTGCTGCCCCGTTATCACGTTCACAGACGTGTTAACTGGTTACCATGGTAACCGATAGCCCCCGCGTTGCCGTAGCCGGGAGTGAGCGAAAACAGTTTCCCATGATGCCTTGTGGAATACTACATCCGGCGACTTCCGGCGCCCATTGAATTGTATATCCTGTATTGAATTGAATCCTGGTTCTGCTTCTTTTCCCACATCGCGCGTTGGGTCAAAACGGCCTGTTTTCTATATGGACCATAATGTACACACGGATCATCGCGGTTGTATTTTTTCTTCTCTGCGTGAAAGAAGATAGACTTTTGGTGGTCGTGGACGGGAACACCCGCGCACACAGCTTGCACGGAGCAACCGAAAATCGTGTAAAGCCTTGGCAGCTAATCTACACTAGTTATGGCAAACCTATGGCAGTCTTATGTCTAAGTGTTTAGACATAAGACCAGGCGGTATTTAGGACGTTCATAATAGGGCCCATAGTGTTGCAATCCTTGGTGCAATTTATTTTGAGCATGTAAAAGGATAGATTCATATATCAACTGTTTTTAAGTGTGTACATCTCATAACAGGCGTTTCTTTGAGTTGGGCCCAAAGCACTTTAATTATAACAAGAGAAATTGACACAACCCATTATCATTGGCAATATTTACTGTATATCATCTGAGAGAAGCACAGTCCACTGCAAGTGTGTTGAATGTTATTGAAGCAGCAAACTTTACTGTATAAAACTTGAGTATAATCCCAACTACTTGCTTATTAGTTAAAACTGCTGATGAATTCACAGTTGGAGTTGGTATCTTATAATTTTCTTACAGCAATATAATATCATAAACAAAGCATCATAGGTTTAGAGTGACAATCCATCATCCCGTTTTAAGTGTATTTAGATCTTTTAGTTGCTACCTCGCATTTCCGGTATGCGACTTAACACCGAAAATCTAAAAAGCTCAACAAAGGTGTGACACGCTGTGAGCTTGTAGATCAGCTATTTTCAGTGTGCGACTGGGTACCAACTCAAAGCTTCAAGTGCAGACACACACATACAGGTGTGTGTGTACACCAGGGGTTTTCAAAGTGGGTGACGGGGCACCCTGGGGTGCCGCGAGATCATTTGATAATATTTGGAATTTATTTGGACACTTGAAAAAATATTTAGTATCATTTTAAACTTGAAGTACACAGTTATTTTCAGTCACTTCTAACTAAAATGACTATTATCTCAACGTTTTCCTCGCAACATAATCACTAAAATATCATTACTGTCAGGCAGAAACCTCTGTCGCACAAAACTAGTGAAAACAGCAGATCTACAAGCACACTGTGCTTGTAGATCGGCTGTTTTCACTAGTTTAGTACATTTTATAGATGATAAATATAAAACGAACGGTTTTGAACATACAAGGGTTCCACCCGACAACAACGATATGCAATAAATATGAGGTGCTGGGAGTGAAAATTATAATGTAGGGGTGCCTCGGATTAAAAAAAATATTCACAGGGTGCCCTGAGACAAAAAAGTTTGGGAACCCCTGGTGTACACACACAGACACACACACGTACAACACAAGTTTGACAGACGAGGCAGGGCCAGCTGCAGTGACCATGTGGACGGTGAGGACGGGCTCCGTGGCCCCGGCAGCCTGGCTCACCATGGCAACACTCCCCGCTGTGCACACCCAGCAGCTGTATCAGTCTCCTGCACACCGCCGCATGCACACCAGCTCCACAGCATCACATGCACACACACACACACACACAGACACACACACACACACACACACACACACACACACACACACAGGGGCGTCACAAGGGGTAGGAAAGTGGGACTGAGTTACTGGGGCCCAAGGTGGTGGAGGGGCCTTAATTATTTTATACTTTAACTATTGAAAAATAGCAGATATACAAGCTCACAGTGCGGCACCGAGTGCCGCGCTGTGAGCTTGTAGATCTGCTATTTTTGAAAAGTCGTGAAAAAGTGTGCAAATCTTTGAATATATGCATTTTTAAAGCGAACATTTGTAACTCAAATTTTGCTTCTGGGGGGGTCCCTGGATCTCAATATTTTGAGATGGGGTTCCATGGCCAAATACATACCATTTTGGGGGTCCTTCACATGAAAAGGTTTGAGCTCCACTGACATAGAAACATAGGTTTTTTTAAAAACCTCAGAAGGATTTGAAATATCCAAAGATTTTCATGATTTTTAAAAAAATAGCAGATTTACAAGCTCGGTGCCGCGCTGTGAGCTTGTATATCTGCTATTTTTCAATAGTTAAAGCACAGGGGCCCCGCAGTGAATCCTTGTACCCAGGGCCCAGAATTTGGTGTGACACCCCTGCACACACACACACACACACACACACACACACACACACACACACACACACACACACACACACACACACAGATCGTCTCAAATCCCCCACCACACGGATTAGTATCTCTAGTCCAGTGATTCTCAACCTGTGGGTCGGGACCCCCAGAGGGGTCCCCAAATTATTTTGGGGGGATCCCCAGATGATTTACTTAATGTGCAACATTGTTTTCTCACTCAAAAGTAAACAAACCAACTTAACATTTAAGTGTATAGAGGGTATCTGCACATTTCTAAAGGGACAATTTAAGAACTTTAATACCTCTAAAATGACAAATTAGACATTGGCCAAATTGTCAAATATTAGAGGCAGAAATTGTGAAAATAGCAGATCTACATGCTCACAACGCCTCACGTTGCGAGGCGTTGTGACTGTGAGCAGGTAGATTGTCTATTTTCACAATAGAACCGTGTTACAAAATGAAATGCTTCAGCTCTTAGTGCTCATCAAGGTGGGTGGGGGGTCCCCAGTTAAAATATGATTATTTGGTGGGTCGCGGCCTGAAAAGGTTGAGAACCACTGCTCTAGTCTGGTAGCTTTATTTATTTGGGACTTTTCATGACACGTCTACGTAAGACTTTACGTTGGAGTAAAAGAAACATGCACTTTGTTAAAGCTAGTCTGTAAAAGTGAGTTTATGATACTCATAATGTTCCCCTGTACAATTTACAATTACAATTTAGGTAGGCATTTAGAAGATGCTCGACTTATGCAACTCACAAATGTGGGATCAGAATAAATTCTCTCAGGCTTATGGCATACTGTATAGTTGTTTGTTTTGTTTGGTTGTTTGTCGGTTATGTAAAGCGTCCTTGGGTTCATGAAAGCCGCTATATAAATTCAAGCTATTATTATTATTATTATTAAATGGCATGGAGACTAGTCAACAAATGTCTGGATAATAGATAAGCAGAGGGGACGTTTAGTGCTTCAAAGGTTCTAGGAGACAACAGTTGGTAAACATCATTATAATAGCATCTATGCTATCTAAACAACATGCTTAGCATTTGTGGCTTCACACTCAATAATGCTAGTCTGAAATTCGGTAGGCTATATTGCATACATCTTAGTTTTGTATCTTTTTCTATCTCCATAACAATTATTTTCTCATAGATTTGAACCATCATGAGATAGTAGTCATTTCTTGTAGCCCTTGGTGCTCAACCACTTGACTTTCATGTGTGACACGGGTCAATTACCTGTTGCTTAATTTATTCTGAATCTGATAGCGTTATATATACCTTTATTATCCCAAGGGGGAAATTTAGTATGCAAGCTTGCGATGTGCTGTAAACATAGTAGTACCAGTAAGACTCCCTAATCGGGAGATAAGCGACCGTCAGGTCGCAGCGTGATTTTAGGGCAAAATGTGTAGGAGCAGTGTCCAAAAATGTTTTTGAAAAAATCGGCCTGATGGTGGAGCTATATGGGACAGATCCATGTTGATGAGACGAGTGTAGACATACTGTGTACCGATTTGTGTGATTTTAGGGCAAAATTTGTAGGAGCAGTGTCCAAAAATGTGTTTTGCAAGAATCGGCCTCATGGTGGCGCTAAAAGAGGGCCATGTGAGAATTGATGGATGGAGGTTGTGGTTTGGCAGGCAAGGAGTGTGTGTGCAAAATTTGGCATGGATCGGGGCAACGGTTGCCGAGCTGCATATCCGGTACCACAAGTTTTTTATCATGATAAAAAGTCATTTGAAAGGGAGTGAAAAGGAATACTGTATCAAGTACGTATATTATAAAAGTACCTTTTACCAATTATAGAGGGTTTAATTGGTAAAAGGTACTTATAATATACATACTTGATACAGTATTTTTTTCACTCCCTTTCAAATGTCTTTGCCAAAAAATAGCCGATCTACAAGCTCACAACGTATTAGCCTACTTAAAGGAGGACTTCACCACTTTTCAACCTGTCTTCATAATAGGTCCTCACTAATGTTCATAATAAAATAGCACTTTTTTTTCATAGGAGAGTTGTGGGCGGGTCAGAAATCCATCCACCAGTGACTTCATCAATGGGTTATCCAAGCTAATAGAAACTGCAGGCTTTCTATTCCTGAAAATGTACAATGTTATAATGGAAGCCATTGTTCTCGTGATAATACTAATCTATATATATTTTTTTTCTTTTTAATAATTTGTCAAACGATGATGTCACAGGTGGATGGATTTCTGATCTGCCCACAGCTCTCCTATGAGACCCAGACTGAGTAGAAAACAATTGTGCTATTTTATCATGAACATTAGTGAGGACCTATTATATGAAGATGGGTTGAAAAGTGCTGAAGTCCTCCTTTAAGCAAAGACTATCTTTTGCATTACTTCTTGCAACAAATCTTGCATCAGTTAGATTCGCAGTACTCCTACAGTATATGATGGTGCACAGAACTGCTGGAAAGCTTGGTTTATTTACGGGGGTGCTAGGTCTTAGCCATTTTAATTTCATAGTTCATACTGATACTTTTTGTTACAATTTTAATGATACTGATAATATATTGGTAATACTCTTCTTAAAATAATTGTTGCTGCTAAAAAGAAAATCATTACACTTAATAGCAAATCACATGTACTAACGTTAATAGTAAATATATGAGCTGGGGCAGATTTTAAAAATCAAATTATATTAAAACAATTGATTTCTGTGAGACATAATTACGACCCATACAACTCTATTACAGTACATTTATGAATGACCAAAATATTACTCTGACTGATATGCTTTGCCTCTCTACAAACAGCAGCCTATTTTGACGGACAGATGATGGTGCATGTTTTTGTTCAGCCTCTTTAAAACCTTTAGTTTCATGTTGTAAAATGTGCTTAGCATAGACTGTTGAGTGTAAATGTGCCTAGCATAGACTGTTGGGTGTAAATGTGCCTAGCATAGTTGGGTGTAAATGTGCCTAGCATAGACTGTTGGGTGTAAATGTGTCTAGCATAGACTGTTGGGTGTAAATGTGCCTAGCATAGACTGTTGGGTGTAAATGTGCCTAGCATAGACTGTTGGGTGTAAATGTGTCTAGTATAGACTGTTGGGTGTAAATGTGCCTATCATAGACTGTTGGGTGTAAATGTGCCTAGCATAGACTGTTGGGTGTAAATGTGCCTAGCATAGACTGTTGGGTGTAAATGTGCCTAGCATAGACTGTTGTGGTGTAAATGTGCCTAGCATAGACTGTTGGGTGTAAATGTGCCTAGCATAGACTGTTGGGTGTAAATGTGCCTAACATAGACTGTTGGGTGTAAATGTGCCTAGCATAGACTGTTTGGTGTAAATGTTCCTAGTATAGACTGTTGGGTGTAAATGTGCCTAGCATAGACTGTTGGGTGTAAATGTGTCTAGTATAGACTGTTGGGTGTAAATGTGCCTAGTATAGACTGTTGGGTGTAAATGTGCCTAGCATAGACTGTTGGGTGTAAATGTGCCTAGTATAGACTGTTGGATGTAAATGTGCCTAGCATAGACTGTTGTGGTGTAAATGTGCCTAGTATAGACTGTTGGGTGTAAATGTGCCTAGCATAGACTGTTGGGTGTAAATGTGCCTAGTATATAGACTGTTGGGTGTAAATGTGCCTAGCATAGACTGTTGGGTGTAAATGTGTCTAGCATAGACTGTTGGGTGTAAATGTGCCTAGCATAGACTGTTGGGTGTAAATGTGCCTAGCATAGACTGTTGCGGTGTAAATGTGCCTAGCATAGACTGTTGCAATGTGCGGAGTGGATGCAGGCAAAATATGACCCTTTTGACTTTCCATATGCGCTGCACTATATGGCTCCCATAGTCATGTGACACCAGCTATTGTCGGGGGCCTTTTATTTGTGCATTTTACTTTTAGAAGTGATGCATCCACCCACGTTTTGATTTTATTATCGATAAAATACTAATAATACTAATATTAATAATATGATAATTGTTATAATTAGATTTTTTTATAATTAGATCTTATTTTGATTTGATATTTATTATTCAATATTTAATCGATACCCAATGTAGCTCATGTATATTGATGTTTGGATACAGAGTGTGGATCCGCTAGTCTGTGTGTCTGTGCTCGCCTGTCTGAGCTAATCTCACAAACTACTGAACCCATCAGTGCCAATATTTGTGTGCACGCTGCCAGGCAATAGAAGTACCTCCACTCATTTGTTTTAACATAATGTTTTATACTTTTTGATTTAACTTTAATTTCATAATGGAAGTCAATGGGGCTGTGATCACATTTGGAGTCATATGTAAATGGTGCATTTATATGGGGCTGTTAAGTCTGACATCATTTCGTAGGGAGGGGAGAACTTTTGGGGCCAAAAGGCCCCAGCGCCCGTGAATCTTTTTACTATTTTTACTATTGACTAATTTTTCTTCTCTTTGTTGTTGAAAGGAAAGTGGTAGAATTATACTTTAGTCGTTACTTTTGTCTCGGATCTGTTGAAATAGCGAGGGACAGATATTGATAATAAATCTGCTTGGAGGTCTGACTACAAAATGATGTCACGGCTTAAAAGCCCCATAGCGCTTTATTCCAAAGCTCTTTACATAGATTGAGCATTACATTCACCCATTCACACGCACATTCATACACCGATGGCGGAGGAAACCATGCAAGGCACCAACCTGCTCATATCGGGAGCAATTAGGCGTCTTTCTCAAGGACACTTCAAAACGAACTCTGGGGGTCTGCGGAGTCTGGATTGGAACTGGGAACCTTGCTGTTCTCTATCCGGCCACTCGACCCCTGAGCCACTGCCGCCTGTGATATATCATCATAGACAAGTAGACAGACGTGGGGCTGTCACGATGTGACATTTTACATGACGATTAATTCTCACTCAAATAATTGCGATTAACGATTTAATTGTATTTTTGTCGTTGACAATTACATTTCTGTTTGGCTTTTAGGCTTTGAAGTTGCACATGGCAGATATGACACATAACCTAAATATACAAAGAAATTACTGAGATATTTGACAACTTTATACTTAAAAAAGAACGTCGATAGTGGAAATAGCCGATCTACAAGCTCTCAATGCGTCGCATCGCAACGCGTTGTGAGCTTGTAGATCTGCTATTTCCACTATTTCTGAAAATGTTTCAAAATGTATGAACATTTTTCAACATTCGCGATTATGACGATTATGACAAAATAATTGCGATTATGTCAAATTATTGCGATTACACGATTATGTCATAATTGTGACAGGCTTAGACGTGACGTCATACAGTATTTGACTACTGTCACAGGCTGGTGAGGTCCGTGATCCACACAAGTCTGAGATCTACTGGAGCCATGCCATTTCTATGTGCATCCCAAGACCCAAGATCATTCCCTAATTTCTAGTTATCATTACATACATGTTATATAATGTTTTATTTGTATGTCATGTTCATGTGCTTTTCGTGTGCAAGTTCACGCACGCGTGCACGCACATGCGTGTAAATAGTACTGTGTACTATTTACACGCACATGCGTGTAAATAGTACTGTAAATAGTAAATACCCAACGCATGTAACGTGTGCCAAAGAAATCTAATCTGACAAGACTTGACTTTGAGCCAAACACCGTATAGAGCAGACATGCAACGATCATGATGTGAATGGCTTCTTGACGTGTTTAGAAAGTGACGCAGCGACGCAAGAGAGGAGCGCATTATAGCGTGTTTTGACTAGAGCCTTCTTTTCAACTATCACTGTACACGCTCAACTCTATATGTCCTCTCCGAGGAGAGAGAGAGACACACACACCACGCAGGCACTCACACACACACGGGCACACACACACACGGGCGTGCGCACGCACACACACACACACACACACACACACACACACACACACACACACACACACGGGCACACACACACACACGGGCGCACACATACAGCGTGAGCCCCTGGTTTGTCCCCCTGCCCACTTCCTCTGCAGCCTATGGTGTTTCCGTTGGGGTGAGAGAGTGCCAACTCCCTCCCCCTGCTTCCCAGTGGGGTCCTGCCTCCCGGCATCTGTCAGGGCAGCTGTCGTTCCTCGCCTCTCCGCTCTGCACTGCACCACACTGTGCCAGGCCTGCACACTGTACCATGTGCTACACACACACACACGCGCGCACGTGCGCACGCTCGCTCGCATACATTCGCACACGCGCGTGGACATACACAACTTCACGTGACGGGCATGTCCCCTAGTAAAGAAATTTATAGTGACAAGTCATTTTCTTAGGGATTTTCTGACAGCAAATGGCCCCGTTGAATCCGATCTATAAACGAGGGGAGATCTCCTCAAATGATTGACTTTGTCCTTACGAGTAAGTGCTATCGCACAAAGTGGCCCCTCAAGGTTGAATGGTAGTTACGTTTTACCCACATATCTTTGCAGTCCTTTATACAGTAAATGCTCTGTAAAATCCTTTGTGTCAATTTAACTGAGAGTGTCCAGTTTACACTCTTAGTTGGATGGACACTGTGTCTGTTTCCCCTTGCATAGACACAGCACCCAAACGCCCACTGGGACCTACAGTACATCCATGTCAAAAGGACATGATTGACATCTGAAGGACACCTCTCTGTTGTCCTTTTCCTGTCTCCATTTTGTCTGTGTGCCTTTTTCTGATGACGTTAAAACTTACTGTAGTTCAAGCAGAAAATATGTGGTTTTGAATAATGGGTGGAAAAAAAGGAAATGTAAATCTGAATCATTCTAACATTGAGCATATGTCACATACAGTAAAATATGGAGTGTTTCTGTATAGAGAAGTAGTGTTAATAGAATATAACTACTAGCACATCTGCAGTGGTTGGAGGTGTTCTCCATACTCTCCCATTGAGAATTGTTGACCCTGGTAGGACACATACTGGTTGATAAGTAGTACTGCCCGAACCTCATAAGCGCAACATACATCATCTCTGGCCAAGGGGGTGTTCCGTCTTTTAAGCTTGGTGGAGGGAGATATTTGGTCTCTCATGAGGAAAGACGTGGGTTCAAATCCCGGGGTAGGACATACAAAAATCTGGATTGCAGCTTTAATTTAACTCAGCTAGAGACTGTCTCTCAGAGTTGAATTGACTTTAAATTGATTTGACTGTGCAGCAAAGTCATTAACGCTAGCTGTGACTCAGAGCCGGCTCTAGCTGCTGCTGCTGCTGCGGCGGGTGGGATGCGAGAGCGTCACAAAGCAGCTCTTGTGAAAGAAAGTGAGACATTTTTGGGGGTCCAATCAGACCTAGGAAACCCCTGTTGAAAGAAAGTAGAAGCTGCACTGTTTTTGTGGAGCGACAGTCTCGCGAGTTCGGTTCATTGAAGTCGTTTCAATTGAAGACTAGTGGGACAACCGCACGCGCGCACGCACATGCGTGCAGCACACGCAGACATGGGGGTCTCTTATCACTTCGCGTCAATTGCTATTCACGTCAATAGATTTGGGAGAAAAGCAGGCTGAAAAAGCCCCCCCCCCCCCCCCCCGAAATGAACAAGGGGGAAGAAAACGAATGAAGAAGAAAAGGAGAAGCAAAGAAAAAGAAAGAAGATGCGGAGAGATCAAAGAGAGGGAGGGGTAGCGGGGGTCCAGGTGCGTAGGAAGTAAACATGCGGGTGCTGGGCTTCACAGGTGCTGAAAAATTATGCTTTTTTTTTTTCCTGGTAAGGCCCAGCAACAGAAAAAACTAAACACGCAATAAAATCCTCAGTGTTAATTTATACATTTGTAACTCTGGACCACATTTTGTACGCTTTCAGAGTAAGATGAAGGGCTGGGAGGCGTATTGGAGCGGAGGGACCATACTCTGGTCAAAGTTGGAAAGAGTACACGCACACACACACACACACACACACACACACACACACACACACACACACACACACACACACACACACACACTCACTCGCATACAGACACACACCCGGGGAAAGCTGCCTGGCCCACGACTGTGGTCCCAGCTGAGGCTGTGGAGCCAGGCAAGACTGGGCAGCAACATCCTCTTCCATGCTTACACACACACACACATACACATGTACACACACACACACACACACACACACGTACACGCTCCAATACAGGGGCAAAACTCCCCGAAATTGGCGAAAGCAAAATAACGGTTGCATTCCGCACACGCAGGCACACGAGTATACGCACTCGCGTGCGTGCGCACACACACACACACACACACACACACACACACACACACACACATTAACACGAAAGTCTCTCCTCGCCACCACGCCCCCCCCCCCCCCCCCCCCCCCACCCCCCCACCCCTCCTCCTCCTGAGGGTAGAGGTCCATCCAACACAGATGCAGTCCTGATTAATTGGGCGCGACGCTAGGAAAGTGGGTCTGGAAACTACCTGGCAATTTCCTCTCTCTCTCTCGCTCTCTCTCTCTCTCTCTCCATCTCTCTCTCTCTCTCTCCATCTCTCTCTCTCTCTCTCCATCCTCCCTATCCCCACCCACCCCTACCTTCCCCTCCTCCTCCTCCTCCTCCTCACATTTGGATCACGTAAGTCAGCAGGTGGGCTGCTGGTGGGAGGAGTGGCTGCCGCCGCGCTGCGTTGATATTCTGCCTGCGTCCGGCGCGCCGGGCGCCCTACATTGCAGGCACTCCCTCTGGCAAAGCGCTCGCCTCGCTTGGCTTTCTGGGGCTTGAGGGGGGCTGCGAGACACCGGTGCAGAGAATTTTAGAGAGGCAGGGGCTGACATTTCTAAAAGGGCTCTTTGGTGGAAATATTGAAAATAGCCGACCTCCAAGCTCGGAGGTGTGGTATTTTCGGTACTTGATACCCATAAACTAAGTATAAAAAAGGAAAAGCTGGAGATGTGGCGTACAGCATGGATTTCTACACAGTGAGGGCAATTTTTTCAACATAAGATGCTGTAGGCCTATTCAAGTTGAGGAGAGTTTGGACAAGGCAGTTCTCTTGAATGCTGCCTTCATATGGCATGGAAAGAGGGTATTTGCATTTCTTTCGCCGAGAAAAGTAAAAACTGCATTCATGGTCTGGAGAAGACACTTTTTACAGACGGGTAAAAGGGCAGGGGCTCAAGCCCCCTTTGATGTCTATGTGTGCACGTGCCTGACTGGAGCACAGTCTGAGCGCGCGCGTACAGGTACACAAACACGTTTGCGCGCACATGCACGCACATGCACGCACTCACACGCACTCACACGCACAAATGTACTGCTCCCCGCCACCCTGCAAAACACAGCACAGAAACATTAATCGAAATCGCAAACGACATAGAGGAGTTTTTTTGCGGTCAAATTCAGAAACCGTGATAGCGGGTATTGCAGTGGAAGAGGACAGACATATTTACCTCATCCTCATTCAGTAAACCGTGTGGATTACCCAGCGGAGCGGGGCGGGAGGCGCTTTTAATGAAAGCACAGGAAGGGGGCAGCAGCTGGTGGCATGTGTTTGAGCCGGCGCAGAGGATAAGACCCTCGCACTGGCCCTGCACGCCAGCCCCCCCGCCATCCTCCCTTCCTCCCCCCCTCCCGCCTCTTGCATCCCCTGCTCTCCTCTCCTCTACCCCCACCCACCCCCACCACCCACCTCGCCCCCCCATAGAGAATGAGCTCCTTTGTCCGTTCCGCTGTCCGCCTGCCTGCCTGCCTGCGTTCTGGACTCGGGCCTGAACCGCGGGGGGACCTGTCGTCGTGCGCCAGCAGCAGCACCAGACAGGGGCGTCACAAGGGGGGAGGAGGGGGGAAGTGGGACTGAGTTACTAGGGCCCAAGGTGGAGGGGCCTTAATTGTTTTATACTTTAGCTATTGAAAAATGGCAGATATATAAGCTCACGGTGCCGCGCTGCTATTTTTGAAAAGTTCTGAAAATGTGTGCAAATCTCTGAATACATTTTGTAATTCAACATTTTTAACTCAAATTTTGCTTCTGGGTGTCCCTGGAACTAAATATTTTGAGATGGTGGTCCGTGGCCAAATACATATCCTTTTGTGGGTCCTTCACATGAAAAAGTCTGCGCACCACTGACATAGAAACACAGGTTTTTCAAAAAAAAAACCTTTAGAAGGATTTGAAATATTCAAAGAATCGCACGTAAGTTTTCGTGATTTTTCAAAAATAGCAGATCTACAAGCTCGCAGCGCGGCACTCGGTGCCGCGCTGTGAGCTTGTATATCTGCTATTTTTCAATAGTTAAAGCACATAATGTGTGAGCGAATCCTTGTACCCAGGGCCCAGAATTTGGTGCGTCGCCCCTGGCATCAGAACCCACTGCAGAACCAAGCTCGTCATCCCCTCCCTCCCTCCCTCCCTCCCTCCCCCCACCGCCCCCGGCGACTGCCTGGCTAAAGCCTCAGCGCTGCCACGGACCAGCAGAGCTCTGCGGTCCCTGCCGGGCCTGTGTTGGTTGGTGAGGAGAGGGAAAAGAAAAATGAGAGAGCGAGAGTGGGGGCGAAAAAAAGAGAGAGACATCAACAGAACGGTTGGACAATACGAAGGAGAGAGAGGGAGAGGGAGAGGGAGGGAGGGAGATAGAGAGAGAGAAAGAGAGGGGGAGAGAGAGAGAGATGGATAGAGAGGCAAATGTGCGTGGACGGACACGGCTACGATGACAAAAGGAAGAATTGGATTCAATAATGTTTTCAGTTCAATTTTATTATAGCGTCAAATGGCAACAAGTTGTCTGTATGACACTTTACATGTAGAGCAGTGGTTCTCAACCTTTTCAGGCCGCGACCCCCACAATAATCATTTTAACTGGGGACCCCCCACCCTGACGAGCACTAAGAGTTGAGGCATTACATTTTGTAAAACACGGTGCTATTGTGAAAATGGGCGATCTACATGCTCACAACGCCTCGTGAGCATGTAGAACTGCTATTTGCACAATTTCTACCTCTAATATTTGACAATTTGTCCAATGTTTAATTTGTCATTTTAGAGGTATTAAACGGTCGTTAAATGTTTAAATTCTCACTATAGAAATGTGCAGATACACTTAAACTTTATGTTGGTTTGTTTACTGTTGAGAGAGAAAACATTGTTGTACATTAAGTCAATCATCTGGGGACCCCCCAAAATAATTTGAGGACCCCTCTGGGGGTCCCGACCCACAGGTTGAGAACCACTGATATAGAGCACGGGTCCAGTGTTTTCCACCCTGAAAAAGGGAGCAGGAAGTGACATGGAAAAAACACCGCTTTAACAGGAAGAACCTCAAGGCCGCGGCTCAAGGCCAGCTCATCCCAACCGTAGAGTTCAAATAGTCAAATAGTCTAGAATGGTCCGCGCGCATAGGGTGGATTTTATTTCGCCACCTGTTTTTTCTTAATCCTTGAAAGGTATATTCTAAGATTCTGCCAGGTACCAAGCTGAAATATGTTCCCATGGGGTTCATTTTTAATGATTTCTTGCACAAAAAACTGTTTTGTGGGGCCGTTTTTAGCCCAAGGAATGTTTTTTGTGCAAAACAAATGCTTGCAATGGATTCAGAATCATGAAAAAAACCCTAGCTAGACACCTCACATGCTACTTAAAGAAGATCTTTTTGGGGGGGTCTTTTTTCCCTGTATACTAAGTGAATGGGTAAGTGCAAGAAATCATTAAAAATGAACCCCATGAGAACATATTTCAGCTTGGTACCTGGTAGAATCTTAACAGGTGGCGAAAAAAAAATCCACCCTATGCGCGCGGACCCCCCTGTCCATCTAGACTAAAATATATTCAGAGGGTGGACTGCTCACAAGCGCACAAAGCACCCGGAAGTACACTCTTCTTGAGCACTAGCGTTTCAAACACAGATATAAAAAGCTAGATACCTCTTCTGCCGCTGCAGTTCATTGGAGCGACCCGTCAAACTTGATAAAGAAGTGCGGAAGTGCCAAAAGCACGCTGCCACTCAAAGTGACTACTGGCCAATCGCAGCGCATGTTTTCCGGGACTTCAATTCAACCGAGCGTCCCCTTCTGTGACACAAACGGAAGCGTCCACGCCTGCAGCCATTCAGTCTTGGAAAAGTTGCCTATCAACCAAGACGGACGCTCCAGAGCCGAAGGAGGTGTCTACCTTTTTATGTCTATGGTTTCAAATGGTAGAAGCATGCGCATAGCAGTAGATGTATACATTTATAAAAGTCTTGCGATACCAGATTTGGCCACCAGGCTTCTGTGGCGTCAATAATCCTTTGCAGTTCTGATGGGGGGCTTGATCCCAACCTGTGGGCTAGGGCCCACTGGTGAGCCGTGAGGATATTGCAAGTGGGCCCCCAAATAATTTGGCAAAACACTGTTTTTATTGACAATATAACATTCATGAATGAATGTAAAAAAAACTAAATGTCATCGTATTGTTTTCTTTAAAGATGGATAGTATACAACATATCAGGTATTATGGTTATATTTGGAGGAAGATTATTTTCAAAAAAGTGTACAGAAAGTGTTAAAATTATGTTTTTGCTGCTCCTGCTCATCAAGTATGCCTGGTTGTCAGGTGGGTGGTACCCAGCTGTAGTCAGCCACACCCACAGTGTTGTTGAATGGGGGGATGATATTATGATGTCATTATATCAGTTTGGGCCTTTTGACTCAGGAAGTAACCAAAAATACACAGGGAAGACATAATTGCATATCACCACTCCGGGGACATGTCTCCATTCAGACATGTCTGCTGGAATACAATACAATTGATTGATTGATCATTAACACATTAAACGCCCACGTGGTGCCCACGCGCCAATCTCTTTGATGTTTACGTGTGCCCACGACGCGTTCGACGCGTTGTACAGTAAACTATACTGTACTGTAGCTACTGCACTTGGCTACCGCGGTGATGAAACAAACTCCATTTCCCAACATGCAGCGTGAAATTACGTCACCCGGACGTGCTGTCTGTCTCGTTGACTTCCTGTTTAGCGGCTGCACAAAAATGCTGTTTTCTCCGGATTCTCTTCCTTTTTTCCTTTTTTTCTCAAAACGGCAGCCTCTTCTACCGGCCGTAACACAAACACTGTGGCTTAGAATTGATAAAAAACGGTCCTGACTGAAAGAAAAGATTTTCGCGAAATAAACAGGACATACTTGGATTACATTTACTCGGATTACTTTTCTCGCCAGTACTTCGAAGTTAGGTAAAATGGCGGGTTGCCATGGGCACCAGCAAATTAAACGTCAAATAATTCTGGGCACCCGATGTGTTAAAATAAACATGCTCAGATTTGTTTTATTTGAACACCCCAGTCATTCTGCTAACCTAAGTGGTCAGATGGGTGGGCTGCGATTTTCAAGTGGGACTATGTATGTGGCCACCTGCCTCCATGGTGTTCTTGGGTATGTATAAGGCCCTGTGCTGTACATTAGACATGTATGTGTTGTTTTGAAAGGATCTGTTACTAAAGCTATATGTCCTGCAATACTGCATTTAGACCTGTTACACCTATATGTAGTAATTCCGTAGCTGAGTGGTTAGGGAGCCTGCCTGGGGAGCCAGAGCTCCTGGTTGTCGCAGGTACGATTCACCGGTCAGGCAGCTATGTGTCGATGTGTCCCTGAGCAAGACTCTTGCTCCCCGAGCGCCACATATGGCTGCTCACTGCTCCTAGTCGTTATATGATGGGTAAAATGCAGAGAATGCATTTCACGTATGTGCAAATGTACTGTGATAAACAACTCCCCAAGGCGTTGGGCCTAGATTATATTATTTTTATTATTATATTATTATTACCTTTCAAGCTGAGAACTGTCATTTTGTTGCTATATATCGTTGTTGTCGGGCAGAAACCTCTTATCTCCATATTCAAACTTTTTGTTTTTTTCCCCCATAAATGAATGTCCAACTTGATCATACTACAGCGTCACTCAAAAGCATCAAAAGTAGCAGATAGTAGCAGTGCTGCGGTATCAGGCTGAGCGGTGCGTAGCGTACGGCTTAGTAAGAGCAGATATGAGGGGCTCTGCTTATCAGAGGGAGGGTTGGCACACAAAAGGCCTTGTGTGTGCTTCAGTAATTGGATCTGCATCGCCCCTCGTGCCCCCCACCGCCACCCCGGCAGACCCTACCCCACCCCTTTCTCTCAACGCCTTCCCTTTCGCATTCTCCTTCTCTCCACGCACTGGAGCCCCCCTCGTCTTGCTTCGTCACATAGTAGGCCTCAAAAGCGTTACGTGAGAGCGTCTGCTGTTGACGGGCTCAAATAGAAACACTCCCAAAGGTTGGACGTGCAAGACTAGACTTGACTAGACTAGACAAGACTATAATAGACGAGAGTAGACTAGACAAGAGTAGAATAGACTAGAGTAAACTAGAGTAGACTAGAGTAGAATAGACTAGAGTAAACTAGAGTAGACTAGAGTAGAATAGACTAGAGTAAACTAGAGTAGACTAGAGTAGAATAGACTAGAGTAAACTAGAGTAGACTAGAGCAGAATTGACGGTCAGTCTTTTCTACGGTACTACCATGATGTCATCAAGGTAGTATATTTAGAAACCGACAATACAAGAGAACGAATACAAAACAGTTTGCCAAAATTCAAACAGGTCTGGTTGACAGTGGTGTAAAAAGTACTCAAATGTAAGTAAACGTATCAATACTGCAATATACTGTAGAAATGCTCTGTTAGAGTAAACTCAAAACAAAATACCTAGAGTGGAATCCGCCAATGCATTTCAATGAGAATGGAACGTTTTTTTTTTTTTTTTTTTTTTTTTTTTCTGGATTTCTGCCAAAAACGCTCCATTCTCATTGAAATGCATTGGCGGATTCCACTCTAGGTATTTTGGTGTGAGGGCACCCTTACAAGTAAAAGTCGGGAATTCAAAATGTACTTGAGTAAAAGTACGAAGTACAAAAAAGTATTGGCATCAAAATATACTTAAAGTACTAAAAGTAAAAGTTAAGTACAACATGTTTGAAAATACTGTAGCAGATCTACAAGCTCACGTGTCTCGATGTGAGCTTGTAGATCGGCCAAGGTGTAAAATAGGGCTAAATTGGAATAATGTATGTTTCATAATATTATGATTCATATCTTCAAAGTAGCCTAAGTTTTCAAATAAATGTAGTGGAGTAAAAGTAAAATATTTGGATCCGAGATGTAGAGGAGTAGGAGTAAAATAATTGGAAATCGGAAGTACTCAAGTAAAGTACAAATACCTCAAAAATTGTACTTGAGTACCTTACTTAAGTAAATGTACATAGTTACTTTACACCACTGCTGGTTGAGGAGGGCGAGACAGACAGACAGACAGAGATGGCAGTGGCGTCAGTTCAGCAAAAGATAAGGTATGGCAACATGACTGGTGTCTTGCACACGCGCCTTCGCGCGCGTGCAAGACACCAGTCATGTTGCCATACCTTAGCAACAGGCATGATACATTTATTTTAAGAAGTACATTCTATTTTTCCCCCCTTTTCTACGTTTTCTTGGGCTGGATGTGGCAGCCCGGAACGGTTGTTCAAGTGCAGCTAAACTTGGCATGTTAGTAAAGGTGCCACAATTAACAATAATGCATTGCACCTGTGCAGCTGACCTGCGGAACCTGGGTGGGAATATACCATTTTGTCAAGATGGGGAGAATAAAAGTGTGGAGAATATAATTATAATACCCTGTCGAAGTGACCATTTTGTTAAATTTTGCATTTGTAGTTATTTTACTGTAATTTAACAACATAATAACCAGCACAGATAGACAAACAGACATTCATGGATTTATATTTAAAAGTAACTTTTATTTTCCCCCCTGGACCCGTCCCAGGGTATGGCAGCTGCATACCCCTGCCATACCCAATTGACGCCCCTGAGAGATGGGGCCCTGACTGTGTGCGACAGACAGACAGAGAAAGAGGGAGAGAGAGAGAGAGAGAGTGAGTGCACACCAGGGCAGCCAGCTTACAGTACACGTGTATATCGTCGTTGTCGGGTGGAAACCTCGTATCTCCAAGTTTCAAATTTGTAAGTTCTTTCACAAAGTAAAGCCCTGCTTCATCATACAAGGCCGTCGCACAAAAGCAGTGAAAACAGCCGATCTACAAGCACACAACGCCTCGCGGTGCGAGGCGTTGTGTGCTTGTAGATCTGCTATTTTCACTAACGATAAATGCAAAACGAACGATTTTGGACATACAAGGTTTTCACCCGACAACGACGATATTCTGCCTTGGCTGAAGTGCGCGTTCAAATCCTCAGTGTTAATTTGATACTGTACAAATGAAATGAAAAGGAACACTCAGGATTTTAACAGTGTACGCAGCTGCCCGGTGTCAGCCACTCGCTCAGCTCTGTCCGCTGTTCTGCTGCGAAAACCAGCCAAGCAAAAACCCACTACAACAGTAGGAGAGAGGTCACGGAACCCCCTGTGTGTGTGTGTGTGTGTGTGTGTGTGTGTGTGTGTGTGTGTGTGTGTGTGTGTGTGTGTGTGTGTGTGTGTGTGTGTGTGTGTGTGTGTGTGTGTGTGTGTGTGTGTGTGTGTGTGTGTGTGTGTGTGTGTGTGTGTGTGTGTGTGTGTGTGTGTGTGTGTGTGGATATACATACATCGTCTATTTGAATATAGCTGTTATACAAGCTCACAACTGCTTGTAGATCTAAGTGATAAAGTGATTAAAAAAGATAGTAATAATAGATTAAAAACACAAATCTGGTCCTTGGCCCAAAGGTTGGGTATACGCAGACAATTACATATTATTAATTTGGGGGTCCATGACATGAAAATGTTTGAGAACCACTGGTTTAAACAACATTAGGAAACAAACTCAAACTCAAATGTGTGTGCAACCTGGCAGTGTATGGTGATTGCTCATTGGCTGAACCTCAGTTTAAATGGTAGCGTATTTGTCAGCCAGTGGGTTGGCAAGGTTCATAGACAGTGAACGTCAGTGTCCAAGCTTGATGACCATTAGAAATATGTTTAGTTTATTCAGTCTGTTATTTTAGTTTAGTTGGGGTTTGACAACACAACACAACTTTATATGGGTGATATGGTGTTTTAGCACAACACAAGATGGTGGAAACTGTAAAAACTAACACCAATTACACCAGCTATTAGCACTATCACCTACACAGTAGGTGATAATGGGATGAACTGTTTCAATGAATATTGAGGCCCATTGTGACCATTTCCCTCTGAATAAGGGTTGTTCTTTGGCACAGCACTCACCCGATGATTGTGATGTCTTGTCCCATGTCATTCCTTAATGGTCACAATGTGAGGGAACTTATTTGTGCCCAGGGGGCCACTGATTGCGACCGTCAGGTCGCAGTTTAGTATCAAAACCTCCACCGGCCGTCCGTCCGTCCGTCGGTCGGTCACACGTCACACGTCACACCTTTGCCCTGCTCATATCTCCGCATCAGTATGACATCACACTGCTGACATCAGTATGACATCACACCGTACACAAATGACCCTTATATAAGACCGGCATTATCTACCGACAGATTAGTAACAAGATGTCAAAATCGTCTAGGAAGGATGGTGTGAGTCATGCTGGCACCCTTCGCGGCAGGAGGAAGCTGGTGCAATCGACCCCTTGGCTTGTCGGGACCCCTGCCTACTAACGGGGTGGCAGGCTATCACCTCAGACTAGAACCCGTACGGGGTGGCCGACACCCGCCCATTGACAAGAGAGAGGCCTTGATGTCCCTTTACTCTTTGATGGGGTGGCCAGTTGACTAAGAGTTTCCGTTCGGGCCTTCTCGATATTGTACAGATTTCCACGGGAAATCTGGGGATGGCTGTTACAAAGACCCTCACTCACCTTCACGTCATGTGGCTAGTCGTTAGGTAGCCATAGTTACACGTTGAAGGTTGAATCTCCAGATATGGAGATAACCAACACATCCCTCCATATATGGAGATAACCGACGAATCTCACTAAGTCTGACCTCACAAGCCCCATATTTGGACACGAACAACATATAACTCCATATATAGAGACATAGCTGCTGACATCAGTATGACATCACACTGCTGACATCAGTATGACATCACACCGTACACAAATGACCCTTATATAAGACCGGCATTATCTACCGACAGATTGTGGGAGTCTTACTGGTATGCCCATATAGGGGTATATTTGTCAGATTTGCAGTGTGACGTAGATGTTAGGACATGGTGGCCCAAACCTTTAATCTAGCTATATAATTCTCTGAATCCTCTGTGTGTATCACACATAATGTGTCTCTGGCATAACTTGGGCAGCGTGCGACCATTCTCTCTCAAACTTGGCGTGTGTGTGTTTCATATAACCTTGAGGTTTGCAGATCAGAATGGCGTTTTTTGAGAACGGAAGAATCATGAATATCCGTTAATGTCGGCCCGCAGGGCTTCGAAAGAGGCAGAAATTTGTGTTCGGGAGATTGTGTGCATCGGCTTCCCTGATTGGCCAACCAGTGACGGGTTTCCATTCCGAAACATCCCCATTCCGAACACCAGGTTAGCATTCACCATAGCGTCAGCATGCAGGTTAGCATTTCACCAGGTTAGCATTCACCAGTGTTAGTTTTACTGAGGTTTAGGGTTAAGGTTAGGTTTAGGTGGTAGGAATAGCAATGTGTCGGAGTGCCGATATGTAACCCACAGATTGGCGTAACGTCTTGTTTTTGCCGCTAAGTCCTGGAATGCCTAACCCAGAGCCATGTAATTAGAGAGTCGTGTCACCTCCGTTCACTTAATCAGGCCAGTCCAATTGCAGCTCAGGAGGTGCGGAATAGTGACAATTAAGGCCCTGAACCGGAAGTTTAGGGAATGCACTGAAGCGTTTGTCACTATTTGGAGTTTACAGTTTTGAGAAACTTGACCTGCGCCGTTTCTGACCCCTCATTGACGCAACTCTCCAATAGAAGGCTCTGGCCTAACCCTGCTGAACCGATTGGCAGAGCTTCGCATAACGCTTGCATAGCCAGTATAAATGGAACGACATGCGTCGTTCCCGGCACGCTTACCCCAGAAAAGCCATGCCACATCGTCCTAGTAATTAAACATGCTCTTTCTTTTTAGTCACTCTGGTGAGAACACTGAGGATGTCAAACTCACAGCGAGAGTAGCCCCACACACACAGACACACACACACTTTACTATGCTAAATCAGTGGTTCTCAAAATGTTCAGGCCGTGACAATCAAAATAATCATATTTTAGTGGGGACCCCCCACCCTGACGAGCACTAAGAGTTGAGGCATTACATTTTGTACAACACGGTTCTATTGTGAAAATAGCAGATCTACATGCAAAGCGAGGTGTTGTGAGCATGTAGATTGGCTATTTTCACAATATCTGCCTGTAATATTTGACAATTTGGCCAATGTTTCATTTGTCATTTTAGAGGTATTAACAAGTCCTTAAATTGTCACATTAGAAATGTGCAGATACCCTCTATACACTTAAACGTTATGTCTGTTTGTTTACTGAAAACAGTGTTGCACATTAAGTTAATCATCTAGGGCAGTGGTTCCCAAACTATTTTGGCTCAAATACACAAATACTTTTTTCATCCGAGGCACCCCTATATTATCTTAATGAATTTAGGGGTGCCTTTTCACTCCTGGCACCTAATATTTATGGCAAATTTTAGCGAGGAAAACATTGAGATAATGGCTATTTTGGTTAGAACTGACTGAAGATTTAAAATTCAAGTATAAAATTATCCTAAATAGTTGTTTTTAATTGTCCAAATAAATTCCAAATATTATCAAGTTATCTCGCGGCACCCCTGGACTGCCGTCACGGCACCCCAGGGTCACCCACTTTGAAAACCCCTGATCTAGGGACCCCCCAAAATAATTTGGGGACCCCCCCCATGCCTAACCCGACCCACAGGTTGAGAACCACTGTGCTAAATATCACAACCCTATCAGCCAGAGATGAACATAACAGTATATTCTTCTTCTGTTCCATCTCTCTCGTCAGCCCGCTGTGCCATTTCCAAGAAGCCAACTGCTCACCGCCCATGAAGCCACCATGGCCATTTGCCTGTAAGATTTACTCCCTGGCAGCCCACATATTGGAGTGGTCACAGCTCCATGGGAGGCCATATTACTCCATCTCACACTCAGGTGCTGAGAGTGCCCCCTTGGGACTGGGTGAGTCATTACATGTTTTTAACACACACAAAAAAACACTTCAGGCGAAAGACTTGACTCGCTGTCAGGCAGAAACCTCGTATCTCCAAGTTTCAAATGTGTAGTTTTTTTTTCCGCAAAGTAAAGCCCTGCTTCATCATACAAGGCCGTCTACAAGCACACAACGCCTCGCACCGCTAGGCGTTGTGTGCTTGTAGATCGGCTGTTTTCACTAAGTTTAAATCATTTTTAAAATGATAAATGCAAAACGAAGAGTTTTGGACATACAAGGTTTCCACCCGACAACGACGAGCTGTAAAGTGAGCAGGAAGGGGGTGGCTGGGTGGGTGGGTGTAGGGGGGTGTTCAGAGTTTTGCTCAAGGACACTTCAGACAGGACACACGGGCTGCAAGCAGGGAACTGAACCTGTGACCTTTTGCTGTTCCCAACTCCCCACCTTATTACCAGCGGCCTGAGAGCTGGCCAGACATTCTTTCGGTGTGACACGCAGCTCCGACGCTTTTCCTTTTTCACACACGACCCCGAGAACTAGCACGGAGCCCTTAGTGCCCCCCACACCACACCCCCCACCCACCCGCTGCACACGAGACTGCGAGAGGCCACGAAACGACCGTGCACGGCACCACCGGCGGCCATCTCCTAGCAACACAGAGCCCCCCCACACCCCCCCCCCCCCCCCCTCTGCCCCTGCCCCAGGAGGAATCTGCAGGTCTCTGCTTGAAGCCTGATTTATGCCGCGTCGCACGACGCGGTGTTGATTTCCTTCGACTAAAGCCCTTTGCACACAGGACAGTTGAGTTTTTTTTCGTTTGCTGCATGAATAAAACGCATTGGATTTGGTGTGCAATGCTGTGCGGAATCGGCGCTGCGGATCCCAAAAGGAGTCCTAAAAGGAATGATGAGTTTTTTACCGCATGCGACAAGACGCACAAATCGAACTGGGTTCGATCGAGAAGAAAACGCCAGGCTAATTCAGATCCGGTGTGCATGAGGTCGTAGAGAATCATTGTTTTCTTTTAAAAAAATGAAATAATCCGTTTTATCCGTGCGGATAAGCGCGCCTGTGTGCAAAGGGCTTTAAACGATGACAACAAATGTTCGTCGACTACATTTTTCCACTGACGAAAACAAAATAGAAATGAATCTATGATGACTAAAACTATGACTAAACATATTGCCAATTTCGTCAACAAATAAAAACTTAATTAGGGACTAGTGTAGTGGTTCTCAACCTTTTCAGGCCGTGATCCCCAAAAGAATCATATTTTTTACTGGGGACCCCCCACCCTGACAAGCACTAAGAGTTGATGCATTACATGTTGTGCAACACAGTTCAATTGTGGAAATAGCAGATCTACATGTTGTGAGCATGTAGATCAGCTATTTTCACAATTTCTGCATCTAATATTTGTTTAATTTGTCATTTTAGAGGTATTAAAATAATAATAATAATAATAAAGCTTTATTTGTATAGCACCTTTCATGACATGAAATGCAGCTCAAAGTGCTTTACAGAGCAGAAAATGAAGCACAGTTACTTAACAGAAAAAATAAAATACACATGAATACAATAAAGCAGAACAATAAAAACATAAAACATTGAAGAACAATTTCAGAACAGTGTGGACGTCAATAGCATCAAAGAGATAAAAAAATAATTCAGCTAAAAGCAAGAGTAAAGAAATGGGTCTTGAGCTGTGCTTTAAAGCTATCCACAGAGGCTGCCTGTCTTAGGTGTAGTGGGAGTTTATTCCAAACTGTCGGTCCGTAGAAGCAGAAAGCTGCTTCACCATATTTTTTACATTTCATTTTAGGCACATCGAGTAGGTCAGCACTAGAAGACCTGAGTGGGCGGTTTGGAACGTATCTATGCAGGCAGTCATAGAGGTACGAAGGTGCCAGACCATTTAGAGCTTTATAAACAAGTAAAATAATTTTAAAATCAATCCTAAAAACAACCGGGAGCCAGTGTAGCGACGCTAAGACTGGAGTAATATGTTCTCTCATCTTAGCTTTAGTTAAAACTCTGGCTGCCGCATTTTGAACAAGTTGCAAACTGTCAGTTGTTTTCTTTGGCAGACCAGAGAGAAGTGCGTTGCAGTAATCAAGCCGAGAGAAAACAAAAGCGTGGATCAGCGTTTTTGCATCGTCCAATGTTAGATAGGCTCTAATTCGCGCAATATTTCTAAGGTGAAAGAAGGCAATCTTGGTGACATGATTAATGTGTGTATTAAAATTCAATTCAGCGTCAATGATCACTCCCAGGTTCTTTACAGAAGTGTTACTTTCTTTAGACAGGTTACCAAGTCTACTTATTATTGATTCTCTCTGCGCAGTAGAACCAATTATGAGAACTTCTGTCTTGTCCTCATTTAGTTTGAGAAAGTTCTCACTCATCCAGCATTTTATGCTAGACACACACGTCAGCAATGGGTCTAGAGCACAGGGGTCGTCCGGAGCTACCGAAAGGTACAGCTGGGTGTCATCAGCATAGAAATGGAAATTCACACCGTGAGCGGAAATAAGTTCTCCCAGCGGCAGTATATAGAGGGAGAATAATAAAGGACCAAGAATTGAGCCCTGTGGAATACCAGAGCAGATGTTATGTTTGTTTGACTCAAAGTCAGCTAGATTAACAAAGTAGCTTCTGCCTGTTAGGTAGGAGTAAAACCAGGACAAAGCTGTGCCTGACAGCCCTACCCAGTGTTCAAGACGTTGTATTAGAATTGTATGGTCAATTGTGTCAAAAGCCGCCGTTTGATCCAGCAGTAGGAGAACGGATACATTTTTGTTATCAGCAGACACCCTAAGATCATTAATTACTTTTAAAAGTGCAGTTTCTGTGCTGTGTCCTTTCCTGAAGCCGGATTGGAATTTGTTGTGCACCTTATTGTTCTGCAGAAATACATCCAATTGATGAAAGATAATTTTTTCTAGGACCTTGCCCAGAAAAGGCAAATTGGAAATGGGTCTATAATTACACAGCATGGACGGGTCGAGGTTGTGTTTCTTGAGTAAGGGCTTAACTACGGCCGTTTTCAGTGTTTCTGGAAAGACACCTGATTGTATAGAGTTATTTACTATTTTTAGGATATCTCCAATCACACAGTCTACAACCTCTTTGAGAAATGGCGTGGGTATTGCATCCAGCGAGCAAGAAGACGATGTCATTTGCGATATGGTTTTACGAAGTTCCTCTTCATCAATTTCACAAAATGATACTAGGCTGCCCCTAGATTTATCTACACTTTTACACATGGCACCATTAACCGCATTTGCATTTGTGACAGTATTATTCATAATACCAGCTCGAATGTTCACAATTTTGTTGTCAAAGAAGGATGCAAACTCATTACACTTTGCTTTAGAGGCAAGGAGTGACTGCTTGTAGGACTGGGGGGGGTTTAAGAGGCGTTCAATAGTGGAGAATAAGACCCTAGCATTGTTCTTGTTCTCATTAATAATTCCAGAAAAATAGGCCTGCCTAGCCAGACGCATGGTTTTATTGTACGTGGCTGTTAATGACTTAAAAATCTGTAGATGGATAGTTAGTTTATTTTTTCTCCAAGCTCGCTCTGCTTTGCGGCATTGTTTCTTGAGTGAGCGTATATGATCGTTTATCCAGGGTGTTTCTTTTACTTTATGTTTCTTTTTAGTTTTCATAGGAGCCACTATATCCAGAGCTGACTCTAATTTAAGATTAAAATGTTGAACCATATCATTTACTGAGGGAATATCAGGAAGGGGGGGTGCACATGCAAGATGGCGAGCAAACTCTTCTGCTGCCGATGCCCTGAAAAATCTCTTTTTTATAGTATATTCTCTATTGTATTTTTCTAGATCAGAGACAGTCATATTAAAACACAGTAAATAGTGGTCCGATAAGTCAGGCTTAGCGATGATCCTGTCCATAGAAATACTTAGCCCTTTAGAGATCACCAGGTCTAGGGTGTGGCCCTGATTGTGGGTTGGCCCGGTAACATGCTGAACAAAATCAAGGGAATGTAATAACTGTAAGAAACTCATAGCAGTAACATCTGTAACAATATCCACATGTAAATTTGCATCGCCAGCAATCAAGGTTCTCTCATAGTCAGTGGAACAGATAGATAAAAGTTCTGATATTTCTGTAAGAAATAAGGCTTTGCTACATTTTGGTGGGCGATATATGGTAATCATTAGAACAGAGGATTTACTCTCAAATAAGTTAGCTTGGTATTCAAAGGATGAAAAACTTCCAAAAGACAGGTTCTTGAATTTAAAGATGTCAGAGAAAATGTACGCCAAACCTCCACCTCTTTTTCCTTCGCGCACTGATTGAATAAAATGATAGTTTGGTGGGCAGGCGACGCCAAGTGCAACAGCTCCATCTGTGCCCAGCCAAGTCTCTGTTAAAAAGATTATATCTAGCTTCTCTTCACAGATTAGATCATTTACAGAGGAGGGCTTGTTTAAAAGTGACCTGATGTTAAAGAGGGCCAGATTTATTTTTTGACATTCTACTGTACTATAGTCCCTACAGGGTATGTAAGTTAAATTTGCTAGATTAGCAGAGCCACTGCTTGTCCTGAACACTCTATTTGAAATTACAGTAGAAATATTGTGAGCCTGCTTAGTAAAAGCGCCTAGAGGAGCATCGGGTCCAGATACGGTTGTTGCTGGGTATAATATCGGACCCAACTGATATCAGTGGCTGAATGTATTGTTCAGCTGGGAGGCCATGTATTGGCCCAGTATTGTCCCAGCTCGTTGAGGTCGTGGAGCCATGTTCAGCTGGGAGGCCATGTTTTGGCCCAGTATTGTCCCAGCTCGTTGAGGTCGTGGAGCCATGTATTGTCCCAGCTGGGAGGCCAGGTTCTTCTTTCGTTTAGGTCGTGGAGGGATGGGTGGGGGCGAAAGAACCCAGGCCACAGATTTCTGGGGCATGGCAGGGTCAGTTTCGTCCGTTTTCAAAGATGGTGGTTGTGGAGCCGGGCATTTGGCCGGTGGCGGTTGTGGAGCCGGGCGTTTGGCCGGGCGTCTGGCCGGGGTCATTTTAATCCCTGTGTTAATTAATTAATTCATCCCATTCGTGAAATCTAGAAGGGGCATTGGCGATAGGGAGAAAGAGAAAGATTGGGAAGATGGGGCTTGTTCTTCCACGGTTGACTCTCCAGCCCCTTCCTCTTCCTCTGTCGACTCATCGGTTGACTCTCCAGCCCCTTCCTCTTCCTCTGTCGACTCTCCGTTGTCTGTTGACAGTTCACTCTCATGGTTCGAGCCAGCCACGGCTGAGGCAGGGAAACCATAGAACGTTTCTTCGTTACTCTCCTCTTCCTCTGTCGACTCTCTGTTGTCTGTTGACAGTTCACTCTGCTCATGGTTCGGGCCAGCCACGGCTGGGGTAGGGAAACCAGAGAACGTTTCTTTGTTACTCTCCTCTTCAAATATTTCCCTGATCAACCCAATCTCTGCATTGACGTCATCTGCTTCTTCTGTGGAGTCTTCCACATTCTCGTCTTTGGCAGAGAGGGCTTTGGCAGGAACAACGGTGTCTGTTGTTGTTTTGAAATCTCCTCCGTTCGCCAAGGCCGTTCCCCCCTCGGCCGGGGGGGGCACTTCGGTAGCCAAAACACCATCTTTTGCAGCTTCAGCAGGGGCAGCTGTGACTTCAAGGGTAGCAGATAAAGGTTGCTCATCACTATCTGTTGTTTTGGATTCTTGTGTTCTGGCCGAGGCTAGAGCATGGAAAACATTTTGAGTGAATAGTTTCACCCCTTTTTTGTTTAGTTGTTTCGCATCAGCGAAAAGGTGTCTTCTGTCATAGAAAAAGCTGAAATTGTCAATAAAATGCACATTTTTGTTGGTGCATGCAGCTAAAAGCCATTTGCTCAGAGAAAACAGTCTGCTGAAGTTCTCATCTGTGCCTCTCATAGGCGGTAGGGGGCCGCTGATGCATATCTCTATGTCGCTGAGGGAGCTCAGTGTGTCGAATAGAGCCCTGAATCTCTCCCTTAAGATTTCCGACTGGTTTTCTTCTGTGTCACATGTGCCAGTATGTAGAATCAGCGTTTTCACCGTTGGGTGTTCGTTGACAAGATCCAAAATTCTGTCTTTCATGTCAGAGATTGTGTCTTTGGGAAAACAAATAGCTTTTGCCTTCCTGTTTCTTATGCTTTTGACATCTTTTAAAGCGGCATCGCCCACAATCAAAACATCAGGATCAGTCACTGAGGTGCTTCTTACCCTGCTGGGTGGGACGTTCTCTCTGTCAACAGAGGGACTTCGGGGGGCTTCTTGCAGCTGTTCTGTTAGTCAGCCCGGGGAAATGCTGCCCCTGTCATCGGAGAGGCATCTTTGGTCCTCGGCCAGTGGCGTGAATCTGTTAATCAGCTGCACACTCGGCGTTTGTGGAGATTTGACTGCATTTGTCTTTTTCCCCTTGGCAGTGGCCCATTTATGAAGGGGTGTCGAAGCAGCGCTGTGCCGGGGTAGTGCCGGCCAGTCATCATCGGTGATAAGAGGGCTTTGGGAGGGAGTCCTGCCCGTTATACGTTCTTTCATCTTCTTTGGCTTTTCGCCAAGGGAATTCCAGGCGAGTGGTTTATCCAGTCTTCGGATTTGTTTGAATTGAAATATTTCCGTTTCCAGTACTGCCATCTTCTGAAGCAGTTTTTGATAGTCCTCTGTGGAAATAACAGGGGGCATCCTGGTGCTAGTTAGCTTTAGCTAAGTGCCACGTAACCAGTCACTGGAAATACAAAGTAAAAAAGAAAATGTATTTTGAAACGGCAGAGCAGTCCCAGACGTTTATAGCGATCCACTTGTAGTTTCCCAAAGTGAAAAAATAAAATAAAAAATCGTTATCAGCAGAAGAAATGTAAGCATAGCAAGCATAAGCAGGAGCAAGCAAGGACACGTCCGCACACGACCAAAGCAGCACCTTCTATCTAAAAGGTACACTTTCAGTTTAAACCATACTCTTCAATTACATGTAGTAAACATCGTAGGTATTTCATTTCATTGTTTATTTTTGTCTTCGCCTGTTTCATTTTAGAGGTACAGTATTAAGAAGTCCTTAAATTGTCACTTTAGAAATGTGCAGACACCCTCAATACCCTTAAACTGTATGTTGGTTTGTTTACTGTTGAGAGAGAAAACAATGTTGCACGTTAAGGTAATCATCTGGGGACCCCCCCAAAATAATTTGGGGACCCCCCTGGGGGTCCCGACCCACAGGTTGAGAACCACTGGACTAGTGGAGAAGAGAACCAGTAGAACTCAAGTCATTTTATGCTTGAAAGTAGCAGAATGTATGGGCTCCCAGCGCGTAGTGGACGCTATTTAGTATAAGTATGAATAAGGCTTGACTCACACAATGCACATCCTGCAGGGCAATCAACGCTTTTCCATCGCTCTCTCTCTTTTCTACTACCATATTTTTCCCCTCACCATTTCTGTCTGCCTTCTCTCTTTTCGCCGTATTCTCTCTTTCTCCCTCTTATATTTCCCCTCTCGCAGGGACATGCTGGGCCCCTGATTCAGCCCGGGAAAAAGAGTTGGAGAGGCCCTCATTGCGCGCTATAGAGAGAGATCTCTCTCTATAGCGCTGCTGCTACTCAAAGTTTTGTGACAAAGTGACAAGCCAGTGGGCCAATTACATGAGTTATATTTCGTCGTTGTCGGGTGGAAACCTTGTATGTCCAAAACCGTTTGTTTTGTATTTATCATTTTTAAAATGATTTAAACTAGTGAAAACAGCAGATCTACAAGCACACAACGCCTCGCACCGCGAGGCGTTGTGTGCTTGTAGATCGGCTGTTTTCACTACTTTTGTGCGAACAGTTTAATTTTTGGACCTGCCGGGAATAAACCAGCCGTTCGGGAGTTGTCCCGCTTTTCCCAATGGCCAGCACGTCCCTGCCCTCTCGTATTCTCCCTCTCTTTCTGTGTTTCTCCTTGCTTTATGGGGATTAGGGACAGGATCTCTCGTGCAGTTCATGGGATGATCACAAAGATCACAAAAACATCCTTGCTGTAATAATGGAGTGCGCACGTCTTTGGCTCTGAGAAGATGCGGCAGCAGGTTATCTTTCCAAAGTTTTGAGATACAATTGTAATTACTGTAGGACTAGGCACACAGAATAACAAGCATTTGCATTAACATGATCTTCAAAAGTGCACATGTTAAAGGAATATACCTTAGAGGAGTTGTGTGGAAATAAATAAAAAGTTCCTCTTCTGTGTTGTCTAGAACTGGAGGATTGATTTTGGGGTTTGTATTGTGAAGTACAATGTGTGATGTCATGAAGTTGTGATTTGCAATACAAACCCCAAAATCAATCCTCCAGTTCTAGGCAACACAGAAGAGGGGGAACTTTTTTTTTATTTCCACACAACTCCTCTAAGGTATATTAATGACATAGTTCAATATTGAAAATGGGTGCTCTTCCCCTTTAACTGTTTCCAACGTCCCATCGTGCATTGCGCAGAAAACGTCCAGCATTTCCGGCGTCGCAGCCGAGTGTGATCTACAAGCTCACACCGGTTGCATCTGCGACGTGAGCTTGTATGTCTGCTGTTAACCGGAAGTATCCCACAAATAATTCTACAGTAAGTTGTGGTAGTGAAGAATTGTTTTGCATAAATGCGTGATATTTAGTGGTATTTCTTTCTTTTTTTTTCACTATTTTATAGTTTGACTTCACCCAAAAGTAGCAAAAATATCCAATCTAGGAGCTCACAACGCATCCCTATTTTCGCTATTTATTAAAATGTTTGAACATTTTTGAAAATCTTTGCCTTTAACACATGGGCGGCCAAGGTTTATAACATTTATAGCTGTTGCTGGTGCCACCATTGACTTACGTTATGTTTTGATGAGCCCCGCAAGCTTCGTGCGTGTGCACGTGCGTGTCCAGAGAAGATTGAGGAGGTACTCCATTTGTTTACAAACGCTCGCGAAACTCGCGGTAAAAAAATCGCGGTAAATTTGCGGTAAAGTGTCGCCGTGAAAACAATCAGCTCCATGGGGCTGTTTTTACCTCATTCTCAGATAAAGCCGTTCTTATGTTTCAAAGTAGAATCTAAAGCCATGTAAAATCCTTCCGTGTGGGGAGAGACAGGGGGCTTCCTGCCCTGGCTGGGTGACGTAATGGATTCAGGGCATGCAAAGGGAAGCTGCGGTCTCGAAAAGTTAACTATTTGTTGACTCGTCCCTCGACGATATAACTTCCTGTGGCAGGGTGACATCTAGTGGCCATAACTCGTCCCTGAACGCGTTTGGCTCCCCAAGTGTTAAAGGAGTCATCCAGACCAAAACACATATAGGGTTAAATCTGTCTTTTATCATACCCCTTTATACCTGCTTTAGTCGATTTTTTTCATAGCTGCCCCTTTTGCTAGATTTCGGCTGCCCCTGTTGCTAGATTTTGCGGGCCCTCTCATAACTAACAGAGTGTATAGCCTTTATACTAGTGTGGTTATTTCTTCAGCTTCAAAGTTAGTATTTTTTTATTGGATTGTGTTTACACAACGTCCTGAGACCAACCAAACCGCTGTTTTGACCTCACAGGCACCCTTACTTGTCAAACGGCTTCTGCTCTGCACCAGAGCAGGGAGAGGAGAGGCTAGAAAGGGAGGGGAGGGAGGGGTCGGTTTGACAAGTAAGGGTGCCTGTGAGGTCAAAACAGTGGTTTGGTTGGTCTCAGGACGTTGTGTAAACACAATCCAATAAAAAAATAATAACTTTGAAGCTGAAGAAATAACCGCACTAGTATAAAGGCTATACACTCTGTTAGTTATGAGAGGGCCTGCGAAATCTAGCAACAGGGGCAGCCGAAATCTAGCAACAGGGGCAGCTATGAAAAAAATGGAATAAAGCAGGTATAAAGGGGTATGATAAAAGACAGATTTAACCCTATATGTGTTTTGGTCTGGATGACTCCTTTAATGACCTGGCCGGTTGGAAGTAGTTAAGTCTTTTCTATGGATTTGTATAAATATTGAACTAAATAAGAGCTTGTAACTAAATAGTAACTACATCCGTTGGAGCACAAGTTATATTTTCCCAATTCCTGAAAAGTACCAGTGTTGGACATACAAGGTTTCCACCTGACAACGACGATATTACATAATATAAGTAAGTCCCCAGGTACAGTAAGTATAGAAAACCATGGAGTAAAAGTGCACTGGTCAGTGGTTCCAGAAGTTTTTAACTCCAGACCAGGGACGTGCTGGTCACTGGGAAAAGCGGGACAACTCCCGAACGGCCGGTTCATTCCCGGCCGGTCCAGGCCGGCCATTAGGGGAAAAAAAATGTTGGCCTTCGTTCCATTTTGGGGGCTGGGTGGCCAACAAAGTAAATCGTCACTGTCGGGCAGAAACCTTGTATCTCCAAGTTTCAAATGTATACATTTTTTCGCAAGGCAAAGCCCTTCTTCATCATACAAGGTCGTTGCACAAAAGTAGTGAAAACTGCGAGGCGTTTTGTGCTTGTAGATCGGCTGTTTTCACTAGTTTAAATCATTTTTAAAATGATAAATACAAAACAAACGGTTTTGGACATACAAGGTTTCCAACCGACAACGACGAAATATAACTAAAAAAAATAAAAGAGAAACTTGATGTCTCCTCTGGACCCAAACCAGTGATATTAGCAGATCTACAAGCTCACAACGACGTGTCGTGACTCGTGAGCTCGTACTGTAGTACGGTATATATTTTTTAATTTAATTATTTTGAAAAAGAAAAAAAAAAAGTTTGAATTAGTTTTTAACCCATGAAAGATTCTCGGAAGATCTTTGGAAAAAAGAATAATTAAAAACTAAATGTAGGAAACAAAAAAATAAATAAAGGGACCCACACAAGTTTTGGAAGCAGTGTAAATCAGGGGTCTTCAACAGGGTGTCCGGGACCCCTAAGGGGGCCTCATAGTTACTACAGGGGGTCCTCCAAATCTTCCAATCCTTTTTTATATTAACAACTTGAACCCTAGTGTCCATATTTAGAGAACTTTCGTCAAAAATAGCAGATCTGCAAGCTCACAGCGCCTTGTATAGATTGGCTATTTTTGGCAAAGAGGTTTGGTGTATAGGGGGAAAAGAGCAGACTAAGTACAGAGTGAAAGCTCAAGTTTATTTGGTAATGACGGCTCAAATGGTTAAAAATCGGAAAACACAAATTGACACGAATCCAAAATACACTGATGATTGTGCTGTTAAACGATGAAACCATATGGAATTTATGAACAGGTTGTGGGGGTCCCTGCTTCATGTCCCTCTCAACTAAGGGGTCCTTGGCCTGAAAATGTTGAAAGACCCCTGGTGTAAATCATATGTACAGTAAAGCAGGATCAACGGTTCCAGCATCATCCTCCTCCTCCTCCTCGCTGTAGGCTGCCGTGTGTGAGGAGGCGTTGTGCAGAACGCCGTCGGCACTAACGCAACGCTTGAGATGCTCCGCGCGCGCGTTGCACCTTCGGGGGGGGGGGGGGATGATGGCCGTGCTGGAGGCTGAAGGTGTTCCATAGACGTCGTTGCTGTCAGGCAGAAACCTCGTATCTCCGTATTTCAACTTGTTACGTTGGGGTTTTTGCTGTTCATAGTCGGGGGATATCTTGACACATTATAGTCGGGGATATCTTAAAAAGTCCTGGAATAAATTCCTTACCAAATGATTTCTTCACCAATGTGTTTGTAAAGGTGTCTAGTAACACATCTCTCAAAGACTGAAATTCAGTTTCCCTAGGAGAATCCTTGACAGCTGCTGAAAGTTGGGGTCCCATTAAATTAACTATACAAGATAAAACACACCAAAATAAATATGCTTTAAGTAGCATTTGAGGGGTCAAACTAGGGTTTTTTCATGTTTCTGAATCCATTGCAAGCATTTGTTTTGCACGAAAAACATTCCTTGGGCGAAAAAAGCCCCCACAAAACTATGGTTTAGTGATGAGTCATCACTTTTCACAGTTTTGTGGGAGCCGCCTTTACCCCAAGGAATGTTTTTCGTGGTAACCAGACTATAGTACTTGTCCGACTTTATTCCAGACTCCTACATTCAATATACTGTGCACAAAGTAACACACAAATCTCAAAGTGCAACAGAGCATATAGCCCACTGTCAATTTGGTGAAATTATTGAGCAGTTGGCCATAATTATGTCCCAATTTTGTTTGCACTCTTCCTCCAATGTTTTATTAAACATCATTATCCTGCTAAATAACTTCAGCAGTAATATTTTTTCAAAACTGCGCCCAGCTGTACTGTTTTTAAACGATCTAAGCATGCATTTACAAGGGAGAAAAGGCTGTTGAGTTGTTGGCTACCACAAAATAATAATCTGTCTTTTCCAGAGAATAATTCTGTGAAAAATCTCATTATGAGCAGGTTTGAAAAGGTAGTCTCTAGGTAACCAGCATAGCCGCCTGCAAGTTGGAGCCATGGTCAGGGGCGTCACACCAAATTCTGGGCCCTGGGTACAAGGATTTACTGCGGGCCCCGCAGTATTGTTAACTATTGAAAAATAGCAGATATACAAGCTCACAGCGCGGGACCGAGTGCCGCGCTGCGAGCTTGTATATCTGCTATTTTTGAAAGATCGTGAAAATGTGTGCAATAAACCTATGTCATTGACCCCCAAGATGATATGTATTTGGCCACGGACCCCGAACTCAAAATATTCAGTTCCAGGGACCCCCAGAAACAAAATTTGAGTTAGAAATGTTCGCTTAAAAAATACATATATTCAAATATTTTCACACATTTTCACAACCGCGCTGTGAGCTTGTATATCTGCTATTTTTCAATAGATAACGTTTTTAGGGCCCCTCCACCTTGGGCCCCAGTAACTCAGTCCCACTTTCCTACCCCTTGTGACGCCCCTGGCCATGGTTCTCAACATGGGATCTGGGGACCCCCAGAGGACCTTGAGGGTGTTCCAGGAGGTCCCCAGATAAGTGATTGATATTTTGGAACCAAATGGTCCCTTATGTGTCTGCAACTTCGACACAGATGAACCAAATGAACCCTTGCGGGTCCGTGTGGTTCCATTTGAACACTCTGAGCTAAACTCGATCCTGTATCAAACGGGGTTAATGCATAATTATCAAACTGGGAGGTCCTTGGTATTAAAAAGGTTTGAGAATCACTGCTCTATTAAAACACTTAAACACTTAAAACAGTAAATCTATGTTTTTGTTAGACTCCTCGGACAGAACGGCAAAAACTAAAGAAAAAGGTAGACATACAATATACCGGTATAGGTTTATACACAATGTCGGTCAATCATTCAGCAAATGGAGACAAAAAGAAACCTAACTGTAAATTGTCAGCATGTCAAATGGCCTTTGTCATTGTCTTAGCATGACAAATAATATAAAAGATGACTTGTGTCATTGTTCTTTGGCATTGTTGGTTCCGCCATGGCTTTCCAGTATTTCTTTTACTTCCGTCTAACTGCGTGCGTTCACTGTGAAGATACTTTTGTTTATTTTTCACGCTTGTTTTCACTGGTCGGCACCTCATCACTTACAGGTGTGTGTTTCACCCATTTTGTCTCTACAATGTCTGCATACAGTACCGTTCATTTATCACAGAATTGTCTGCACATAGACTAGCAGGTAGTGATCCATTCCCTGAGCTGTAATGCATGAAACCGGTGAAGTTGCCGCTGTTGCGGTAAAGGTAGTGCAGTACGTTTTTGTTCCTTTATTTCTAAGCTGTTGCTAAAATGTTCTTGCATTGACTATCCTCATAGCCAGTTGTGGAAAATGTACTAAAATATTAGTAAAAGTACCAATACTGCATTGTAGAAATACTCAATACTTAAAAATGTACTTGAGTCTAAGTACAAAAGTATTGATATCAAAATGTACTTAAAGTACCAATTGTGAGGTTGTAGATCGGAATGTATATAGGAAATGTATATGGTGAAATGGTTAATTGTCTCCACCATCAGAGTATGTTTTTGCCCCTGTTCGTGTGTGCGTCCGTGTGTCTGTCCATTACCAGCTATTCTCTGGCGCATGCAGTGTCCGATTGCCGTGAAAGGCCTAAGATTGGCAAAGAACACATGCCACCCTTTTCGCATTGGCCTATTATAGGCCTATTATAGCGCCACCAGGGCGCCTGCCCCGGCGGAGACCTGTGCTCGGAAGAGCACTGCTTCTAGTTTGTGTTTTGTAATAATAATCACAATCTACAAAGTAACTAAAGTTTTCAAGTAATTGTAGTGGAATAAAAGTATAACATTTGCCTCAGAGATGTACAGTAGGGCATTCACGAATAGTGATTTTTAGTATTCAAATTATTCGACCTCAAAGTATTCGAATAGTAGAATATTTGACAGGACTGGCCAAACTGTCAAATATTAATTAAGCAAGAGGCGAACATTGTGAAAATAGCCGATCTACATGCTCACAACGCCTCGCGTTGTGAGGCGGTGTGAGCATGTAGATCTGCTATTTTCACAATATTTATCTGCGGAACCGAGTCACATTAAATGTAATACCTACAATTCCAAGTGCTTGTCAGGGTGGGGGTCCCGTTTATTTTGGGGGGTCACAGCCTTAAAAGGTTTGAGAACCCCTGGTATAGAGCATTAACAAATTCATCCACCATAGGGGCATTGACAACTCATTCTTATGACTTCCTATCTAGCCAAGCTTTATAAACCATGAAGAAATATATATATATTTTTAAAGAGACAACAATTATTATTTTTTTAAAGCGAATATTCGACTTCGGTGAACAACGTCGAATAGTGACTTTGATATTCGAATATTTGGTGAATGCCCTAATGTACCGTTTGCATGAAGTTTTACTTGACCTTGGGTGACCTGATTTATCCTTTATCTTCCGCTTTAAAACACTATTATAACAGCAAAAACTACAGCGACGACGACAACAGCAATAGCGTCACATTCACAAACAAAACGGACAAAGTTGCCTCCCGCTGGAACAGACGCCATAGCTAATTAAAGCTCTCTCTCCACACCTCTTTCTCTCTCTCTCTCTCTCTCTCTCTCTCTCTCTCTCTCTCTCTCTCTCTCTCTCTCTCTCTCTCTCTCTGCATGCATGCGAGTCTCTCCACGCCGCCATGCAGTCCCCACACTCCAAGCCCCATCACCACCGCAAACCACTGTTCCCAGTGTATTCCCTCGACACTCTGTTGCTTCCCTCTCTCTCTCTCTCTCTCTCTCTCTCTCTCTCTCTCTCTCTCTCTCTCTCTCTCTCTCTCTCTCTCGGAGGGCCCAGACTTTCCCAACAGGCAGTGGGGCTGCGTTGGCGAGCAGCGAGCAGCTCTAGCCCACCTTCCTCACATCTGAGAACCTCTGTGAAATCCTAATCCCCAGAGCAGGGTGAAGCGCGGGCCCAGCTTGCCTGACCTCTCCGGTTACCATGGATACAGCGCACTATAAATAAAACAGAGGGGGCTTTTTTTTTTCCTTTTTTTTTTCTTTTTTTTTCTAGCAGTTTGGCAGGGCTGTGTGGCCTGCTCGCGGTGGGGCTTATTTTCCTCTCTCTCTCTCTCTCTCTCTCTCTCTCTCTCTCTCTCTCTCTCTCTCTCTCTCTCTGCTCCCTTCCATCCTCTCTCTCCATCTCTGTTTTTCACTCTTTCTATCCACTCTCTCCTTCCCCTTTCACTTTTATTCTCGATCATAGTGTCTATCCTCTTTTTCTTACTTGTCTCTCTCTTTCTCTCTCTCTCTCTCTCTCTGTCTCTGTCTCTCTCTCTCACACACACACACTAAACCGTTACTGTTGTTAAACAACACTTTAAACAATAAATGTACGTTCACCTGTATCGTCGATATCACCTGCGTTCAGTCATATCATTCCCCTCAGATGCGAGGTGTAACACGCCACTCCAGAGACCGTCATCAATCGGAATCGAATGGCACGTGTAAAACAAAAAAAAAGTATTACTTTATATGGTGCTTTATTGTTTCTTTCTTATTATTATTATATTATTGGTAGCACAGTAGCATTTAAAACTGTCAAGTGCACACGGTAGCACAAAGAGCCATCCATCTAAACAGAGGGGCCTAGCTGGGAGGACAGGAGAGCAGTGGCGTCAGTTCAGCAAAAGCTAGGGTATGGCAAAGATGGGAGTCCTCATGGAAAAGAGGCATTACATTTTGGATAACACGGTTCTATTGTGAAAATAGCCGATCTACATGCTCACAGCGGCTCGCGCTGCGAGGCGTTGTGTGCATGTAGATCGGCTATTTTCACAATGTCTGATTTTTTTTTCTTTTTGTTTTTTAGTTTTTTACACAGGTTTCTACGGTTTCTTGGGCTGCATATGGCAGTCTGGAACGGTTGTTCAAGTGCAGCTAAACTTGGCATGTTAGTAAACGTGCCACAATTAACAATAATGCATTGCACCGACCTGCGGAACCTGGGAATATATACCATTCTGTCAAGATGGGGAGAATAGCCTACAGGTCTGGAGAATATAATCATAATACCTTGTTAAAGTGACCATTTTGTTAAACTTTGCATTTGTAGTTATTTTACTGTAATTTAACACAATAACCAGCACAGATAACAGATAGACAAAGAGACATTCATGGATTTACAGTATATTTACAGTATATTTACCTGGACCCAGGGTATGGCAGCTGCATACCCCTGGAAAGAAGAGGATATCCGCACTCTCTTAAGTAATTTCTTTCTTGTAGTTTTATTTCATTATAAGCACAACAGCAGTCTCACCGTGTGACGGACCGGTTTCGGCCTGTGGCCTTCCTCAGCGTCAGTAAAAACGCTGCATACCCCTGCCATACCCAATTGACGCCCCTGAGAGAGAGAGAGAGAGAGAGAGAGAGTAGAGTAGTAGACCTATTTTCTTGAGAGTGGCGGCAGAGAGACGTCGTGGGCAGGGACGAGGAGAGGAGAGGAGGGGAGGCTATGTGTTTGTGCACTGAATCAGGACTGCGCTGCAGATTTTTGTCTGGCGAGGCAAATCTCGGGAGGCTAGAAAATAATTTGGTCACGGCTGTGGGAGGTTGTCGGCGCGGGCGGGGAGGGGGGGTGGGGAGGGGTGGGGGGGGCGCCTCTGTGCGGAGGAGGGAGGTTTGTGGGTTGACTGGTTGGTGGGAGGAGGAGGAGCGGGGGGTGGGGGGGGGGGGGTGTATGGAGGACAGGGTGTGTGTGTGTGTGTGTGTGAGTGGTGGGGGGGAGGTTTGGGGGGTGGGTTGACCGTCTCACTGTGGTGAGAACATGCTTGACACTTCATTCCTTTCCAGTTAATGCGGATCGGACCGCGGGATATTAACCCTCTCTCTGCCTGCTGATCTCTAGCTTGGCCTCTCAGTCCTGCAACCCAGTGTTGTTTTTGACAGCAAATTTTGATTTAGTTTTAGTCATAGTCTTTTGAATAAAAATTTCATTTAGTTTTAGTCGTAACTTGGTCACCTGAAAAGTTTTAGTTTTAGTCAACTAAATATCATAAGATTTTAAATGTACAGTTGATTTAGTCGACTGAAATGTATTTTAGCAGGCCTTGCATGGCATCGTAATGACTGATTTTACACTTGGTTGCGTGCTGAAAATAGCCGATCTACAAGCTCACAACGCGTTGCAGCGCAACGCGTTGTGAGCTTGTAGATCGGCCATTTTCAGCACGCAACACCGGAGAGCAACCAAACATAAAATGACTCTCTTCTCCACCAGTCCCTACCCAACATTTTAGTCTAGTTTTTATTTTGTTGACGAAATTGTCAATATATGTAGTCTTAGTTTTAGTCATCACAGCTTAGTTTTTAGTTTTTTCCTCTGTGAAAAAAACGCAGTCGACAACCATTTTTCGTCATAGTTTTAGTCGACAAAATCAACACTGCTGCAACCATGCGTTGGTTCATGTGTGGTGTTGTTTGTCTGCTTTCACCTAAAACTCTTGACCAAGCTAGTTTACACCTGGTTTAATCCTGTTCTCGGCATGTTGTTGTTGGTTATTGGTTTTAGTTTTTTTCCAAACGTGTTCAAAAGTTTTCAAGCTTTTTCAAAATGTTTTATTTTTCATTTATTTTTGATATACTTTAAAAAGTATTTAATAGTACTTCAGTGGTTCGCATACAGAGCCCTGAACCACAATATGGCAATATGTTTTTTTGTTTTTTGTTTTTTAAGTTTAACCCGTAGGGTAACTGATTTCACTTAAGTTTCAGTTTTCATGTAGGTGACAGGCCACTCTATCCTGATTGGAGGAAAACTTGTCACCCAACAGCTTTTGAAACCACTTTTTTCCTCCTCACAGGAGATAAGGCCGAAGTCCAAATACGGACCAAACACTCTATAGTAACTAGAACACAGAATCACTTACCCTGCGTTTAACCATGGCAAAAATCTGCAATCGACATCGTCATACAAGCATATATCAAGCAGCTATAGGGTTCAAAATATTATCTAATAATCAAGTTATTAAAATTTAATAAGATCTTTGACATACAAATACCCATTTTCGCAAAATGTTTTGGCCGTTTTCGCGACATCCTTTGAAGCGCACATGTGAGATATTTCTCGTTCCCAGCGTGGGGGCCATCTGCCTCACGTGAAGCACCACACACAAAGCAGCAGGGCCCGACACCAACACAGAGGCGTCAATTGGGTATGGCAAGGTATGGCAGCTGCCATACCTTGGCTACAGGAAAAAAAAGTACTTATCATGCCTGTTGCTAAGGTATGGCAACATGACTGGTGTCTTGCACGCGCAACACCAGTCATGTTGCCATACCTTAGCTTTTGCTGAACTGACGCCACTGAGCAGGGCCGACACCAACAAACACATCGCCATGGAGACGGATGTCTCATGCCGGTCACATGGTGCTCACATGAGCGGATGAATGGTGTGAACCTCGGAGGAACATAGCGTGGAATGCCCAGCCTCCTCCACTGACTCTCTCTCTACTTTATTTCCACGTTGCTGTTTTGCCCGAAAGTCAAATTGATTAGCGTTGTGTTGGCGGGCAGATTATGGTGAGGAGAAAGTCTGGGAGAAGTGGAACAGAGCCCCTGGGGGGAAACGGGAAGTATAATAGTCAAACTTCATACCACGCCGAGACGTGATATCTCAATATGGGCGAATCCAATTCAGCACAGGCCACTGTTCTTTACCACGCGAGCGCACGCAAGCACGTGCGCGCGCGCGCACACACACACACACACACACACACACACACACACAGCCACTGTGTGCAATATTACATATAGAAGTGTGTGTTCAAAAGGAACCTGGTAAGCAGAGAGTTAATGGAGGCAGTAGCCGTGGCACCCCTCCTGTTCCACAGCGTGCGTGTGTGTGTGTGTGCGTGTTTGTGCACGTACACGTACGTACACGTACGTGTGTCTGCATAATTTAGCGTTCACGCCGTGTGTGTACGTGCCTGCATAACTTTGTGAGTGTGTGTGTGTGTGTGTGTGTGTGTGTGTAAATAGGTGTCTGGTGTCTGTCTCTCTTTTTTTTTTGGTGTGAGCGCACATGCGTGTCTGCATGTTTTCGCGTGTGCGTATGTGTGTGTGTCTGCCGCTTGCGTGCTTCGGTTAGGCACATACCAGCGTGACTGCTGCGTGTGAGTGTGCGTGAGTGTGAGTGTGTGTGTGTGTGTGTGTGTGTGTGTGTGTGTGTGTGTCCGTGTGTGTCCGTGTGTGTGTGTGTGGACCTGGATGGTAGGGAGTTAACCCTCAAATACCTGGAACGCGCCCGAGCCGCGTTAGATTTGAACCACTTTAACCATTATTTTATGCTATTGAAAAAATAGCAGATCTACAAGCTCGCAGCCCAGCACCGAGTGCCGCGCTGCGAGCTTGTAGATCTGCTATTTTTTTTAAATCTTGAAAATATCTTTGACCCGATTTTTGACCCGACTTCTAAATCCTTCCTCTAAATCTGCGGTTCTCAACCCTTTTCATGTCAAGGACCCCCAAAATTACAGGTATTTGGCCCTGGACCCTCCCCCCCCCATCTCAAAATAAGTTGTTCCAGGGACCAACCAGAAGCAAATATTTGAGTTACAAACGTCCGCTTTTAAATAGATATATATTCAAAGAAGGAAAAAAAAAAAACAATTTAAAAAATAAATAAAAAAAATAGCAGATCTACAAGCTCGCATGAGCTTGTATATCTGCTATTTTTCAAATAGTTAAAACGTTCGATAAATTCCGAGCCTTGAACGGCTTAATGCAGGCAGGGCTGTGGCAGCGGTCCTCCTGCCCCTCAGCCAGATTAATCATGCAGGAGAGACACAGCAGGCCCCCGTTCACTCTGCCTGGGGGTGAAGCTGTGCCCGCATGCTCCCTCTATCACATGGCCCCCGGCTCCCCCTGCCTCTCTCTCTCTCGCTCTCCCTCTCTCTCCGCTCTGTCTAGTTTCCTCTCTCTACCCCTTTTTCGTCTCTCCTCTCCTTCTCTTGGCGCTCTCTCTCTCTCTCTCTCTCTCTCCACTCTACCCCTCCAGGCTTGGGGGTGGGGGTGGTGGTAGAGAGAGAGGGGTTGGGAGGAGAACTGCAATGCTTGCTGGGTTTGGGGCTAGTTTGGAGGGGGGGGGGGGTGAGCGATAGGAGAGGTGGTGGTGGTGGTTGGAGAACAGGAGGGGGGGATATAGGTGGAGGGCAGGGGGAGAGGTGGTGGTGAGGGAAGGGGGGGGGGGGGGGCTAGCAGGGGATGGGGAGCGGTGGGGAGAGCTGGTGATAAGGGCTATGGGGGAGGTATAGGTGTGCGAGCAGGGGGAGGGGCCGCGCGGCGGGAGAGAACGGGGGGAGAGTGTACGTCGTGGTTTTCCGTTGACGACGGTGGCTGTGACGTAGCCGCGAGAGACCATAATATGAACTCCCACCACGAAACTGCAGAACCCTTCACTCTGCTGTGTCACTCGCCGATATTTACTTGAGCCAGCAGAGCGCGCAAGTGCTGCATTCGGTGCTGTCAGTGGCGTCAGTTCAGCAAACGCTAAGGTAACATGACTAGCGCCATGCACGCGTGCCTTCGCGCACGCATGGCACTAGTCATGTTGCCATACCTTAGCAACAAGCAACATGTTTAGTCCATCAGTGGGTAGTAGTGTTGTCAAAAATATCAATTTATCGAAAAGTATCGATTTTGAATATAGTATCGATTTTCAATATGACTTTTCCATAGTATCGATAATATCGATACTCAGTTTTTACCTCTCTCGTTGGTTTACACCAACGTTACTTGTATCCTTCCTACTTTGGCTTATTCCTAGTTATTTTAAAGGCCTATGTGTACTTAGAATGTGAAAACATCAAAGGCAGGCCTTTAAAAACCATCTACCTCAAGAAGTTCTGTATTTTTCTTTAAATAAAAATAAAAATGTTTGCACTAAAATCAATGTGGTTGCGTGGTATCGAAAATGGTATCGATTATCGAAATTTTAAAAAATATCGTATCGAAGTTAGAAATCCAGTATCGTGACAAGCCTTGTGGATAGTATTATTTTACCACAGGTAAAAGGTAAACAACTAACCACCACACTTGAAAAAAGTGTCGCTGCCGCTAATTAACAATAAAATGCATTGCACCTGACCTACTGAACCGGGAAATGAACCATTTATCAAGATAGTGGGGATACAAGAGTTGTGGAGAAAATAATACCTGATAATGTTGTTATAATTTGCATTGTAGTTTAGTTTAAAGTAATTTAATAACAGAATAATCAACACAGATAGTCATCGAGACATTCATGAATTTATTGTAAGAAATACATTTATTTGTTTCCCCCCCTGGAGCCAAGCAGTGGTGTCAGTTCCGAAAAAGCTAAGGTATGGCAACATGACTGGTGTCTTGCACGCGCGCCTTCGCGTCATGATATATTTATTTCGATCGAAGTACTTGCGCGCTCTGCTGGCGCACAAGTAGGCCATAAATGGCCACGAGTGCACGAGGTGCAAGTTGGCGCCTCGACAGAGTGCAGTCCAGTTGTATATAGGTTTGTAGCCCATGCAACAGTGCCCTGTTGTGTTTGCCTGGTTAATAAACCAGACCGAACACAACAACACCCCCTGGCGGTAGTGGTGTTGTAGTACAGTCTGGCACCGATCCATTGAGATTCTATTTCCTCAACCAGCTTCAAGGGTTGGCCAATCAGGGTTGTATGCTTGGGGCATGTGGTTTCTGTAGGCTTGGGGCACGTGGTTTGGGGCAAACCCCAGAAATGAAAACTCTTCCCGAAATCCCAGACTCTCTTCCCAAAACGAAGTGTGTGATAGAGGCTGGCAACGCCAGGCAACTGTTGTGTACCATGCAGACCTCATCAATATGATGTTATCGAGATGATATCGGTCTTGCTCAGATATCTTTGTATGGGCGTCATAAGTGATTATCTAGCTAACTTGCATTGTCATTGTGAGTAACCAATGACTTCTCACCTAATCAGCTGCATAGCTGTCTGTCTGCCTGCCTGCCTGCCTGTCTGCTTGCCTGGCTGTCTGTCTGCCTGCCTACACCGCATGCAGCTGACTCGTCTGGGTTTCTGCACTTGGTTGGGTCCACCTGCTAGCTAGACCCTACGATGGTTGTTGGGAGGCGGAATATGGAGGTGGTGATGGGGGAGAAGAAGGGTGCCCTGGAGCTCCATGTAAAGTGTTAGCTGTAGATTACGCTTTCCTTTCCCTGTTCTTTTGACGTGTTTTCCCCCCTCTCAATTCCCCTTTCTTTGGGCGAGCGTCAGAGGCACCGAAAGGGAGAGAAACAGAACACATCCATCTGTGAAGCAACAACAACAACAGCCCCCTTTTTTTATCTCTTCGGAGGGGCCCTGACGCCAGCAGCAGCGGCCAACAAGCTTGCGTGTGCGTGTGTGTGTGTGTGTGTGTGTGTGTGTGCGTGCGCGTTGGTTGTGGGAGGTGGTACCAGGGCATAACGAGGGACACACTCTCTTGGATGGAAACCATACGCCGACGTCTCAATGCACTGCAGAAAAGTTGTAGCCATTGTAAGAGAGACTAATGGGGGAGAGAGAAAGAGGGAGAGTGAGAGAGAGAGACTGTTGGTGTCTAGGTATCATCTCATGGTTGTGTGTGTGTGTGTGTGTGTGTGTGTGTGTGTGTGTGTGTGTGTGTGTGTGTGTGTGTGTGTGTGTGTGTGTGTGTGTGTGTGTGTGTGTGTGTGTGTGTGTGTGTGTGTGTGTGTGTGTGTGTGTGTGTGTGTGTGTGTGTGTGTGTGTGTGTGTGTGTGCGCGTGAGAACACACACATTGCAACAAATGATGACTGGACAATATATTCGGTGGTCAAGACCCAATGTACTTACTGTGAATAAATGTTAAGAAATGTCATGTCAGATGAGAGATGGCTAGTGACAATACAGCACTGTATGTTACATAATGCTAATGACTTAACACTTCTTAATGTTTATAGAAACTGAACCAGGGATACTGGTGCTGTTTGCATGAACTCTGTGGACTTTGTCTTCACAGTATGTGTTATTAATTTGATGTAATTGATCTAATACTCCAGTTAATACTCTCTGGTGTTCTTTAATAGTGTCTCTCTCGTCCCATGGGTCCTATTTGCCCTAAAGCTCTTTCACTGGCTCTCTTGTTGCTCCTTGGAGCTGTAACACATTGCTTTAAATATTATAGCAAACAGCAGCCACAAGAGGTTAAACAAGCAAATTGTTGTTTGATTTGAACAAGACAAATGTGAAGGATGAAGGATGGACGACTGGGAGTTTTTCTTCATTTAACTCTGATTCATGGATTCTATAAACAGGTGTGGATGTTGCTTTGATCAGTTTGATGTGAAGTAAATAATGGTGAAACTGTATGCAAGTGTAGCATACGATATTAGCCCTATTCACGGCCGCCGACACTCAGCATCCCTCTGGTGCTGAAGTCACGCTTTGAAGGGGAGAGCCTACTAAAAGCCCATAGAGTTAACACAGAAATCGCAAATTTAATGCAATTTCCGAATAGTAAAGTATAAAATACGGCTAGCATGATCAAGAACACAAGATAGTAAAAGGCACAAAGCATTATAATTTACTTTACCGTTCGAAATAATGATTTGTTGGCTTTAAGTCCAGCTATTTCTGTTATAGTTACTCTTCTAAACTGACGTCAGCACCAGGAAGTTGCTGAGAAATGAGTGGGCGGGCCGTGAATAGGGCAAATTATGTAGACATAGACCGTGTGCACATGTATCCACGCACGCACTCCACGCACTCACTCACTCACTCACTCACTCACTCACTCACTCACTCACTCACTCTGACAAAGCTGTCCACATTAAAATACTTTGGAAACATACTTTCCTTAAAAAAAACAGATATCCATGATCTGTTCATGACTTTATTGTTCCTCTTTGATTGCACCATGCAAGCGTGACGTGTCTCTGAATATCTCTAGAAATGTTTCCATCCAATTCTCAGCAGAATTTTTAAGCAACCTTTTCAAATGTCTTCATTTCAAAAATGTATTTAAAAAACAAAAAAGAAAAATAAACTTTACACCTCTAGTGAACATAAAACCCCTTTTCTTTTTTTTCTCGGCATAATCAATAGCAAATTTCATTGAAATTTGCAGCCTTTAAAATGAGACGCACCATAATTAACATGGGGGGGAAATACTACTTCTTGGTAGTTAATATTCCCATTACTCCCTTAAAAATACAAATATAAACCAAAACAACGAATAGACACCCAAACCAACCAGACATATCAGCAAGCTACACCGAGGAAACGTACAAAGGTTTCATTCAGAAAATAACAGAAGATAACCGATTTACAACCTCAGTCAGTCACACAACGTGTCGTGGTGTGATGTGTTGTGAGCTTGTAAATCGTCTTCTTTTGGCTTAACCCATTCAGAACGGTTACACATTATTGTGTATCATTATTTTATGCTTTAACTATTGAGAAATAGCAGATATACAAGCTCACAGCGCGGCACCCGAGACGAGTGCCGCGCTGCGAGCTTGTAGATCTGCTATTTTTGAAAAGTCGTGAAAATTTGAATTTTTACCCGATTCTATCCACCTGTTTCCGCGGGAGTTTACTGGAGATTATTTGGACCTGTTTGGACCACACTTCCGGTTTAACAGCAGACATACAAGCTCAAGTTGCGTCGCAGATGCAACTGTTGTGAGCTTGTAAATCACACTCGGCTGCGGCGCCGGAAGCTAGGTACAGCGTCTGCGCAATGCACTATGGGGCGTTGGAAAGCCGTGGATAAGTGTCTTTTGAATCCTTCTAAGGTTTTTTGAAAAACCTATGTTCCTTTTCACTTAACTGGAGCTCAGTTGGTCTGTTCTTGAGAGACTGCTATGTCAGTGGTTCTCAAACTTTTTCATAAGAAGGACCCCCAAAATGACATGTATTTGGCCACGGAATATTTCGTTCCAGGGACCCCCCCCCCCCCCCCCCCCCCCCCCCGAAGCAAAATTTGAGATACAAAGTTCGCTTTAAAAATACATATATTCAAAGATTTGCACACATTTTCACGACTTTTTTCAAAAATAGCAGATCTACAAGCTCGCAGCGCGGCACTCGGTGCCGTGCTGTGAGCTTGTATATCTGCTATTTTTCACTGGTTAAAGCATTCAATAATTCTAGGCCTATTAAACACAAGAAAGAAGTGGCAGTGACCGTCTGTCTCCACCAGGGTCTGGATACTCCCCCGTGCACCCCCCCCAATGGGACTGACGGGGGTAGGAGGCATTTTGGCACTGTCATTGGTCCACACCAGGTATAGGCTAGCTCTGGAGGATTTGACCAGGTGGCAAAGAGAGAGAGAGAGGAAGGAAAAAAATAACGTACGTTGTTCTCTGACACGTAAACAAGTTCAGGCGATTCCTCAGAGACTAAGACCTACAGTACTTAATGCAGCAAGCTTCTGTTGTTTTCTGTTCTAGGGATAGGACGATACGTGATATTATCGTTTATTATCGTGATATTTACCGTAAATAACCATTTAGTAGCCTGTGCGTTTATTCGCAAAATGGGGTCGGACCCCAGGCGCTTAAAAGAGGCCAGGCGGCTATTGGTAACAGGCTTTTATTTATTTTGGCACCGGCCAGCACTGGGCCATTATTTGGTTATTTTTTTACTCAAACTATTATTATTTTAATTGGTATGAACACCCAGGCAGCGACAGTAGGTAATGAGTGACTCTGGACCATAAATGACCATAAGTTAAAATAAATTGCAAATAATGGCCCAGGTGTTTAAACGAACCTGGCGTTTATTTGAGACAGGCGTTTATTGAGCAAAATGGGGTCAGACCCCAGCCGTTTAAAAGAGACCAGGCGGCAGTTTGCCACCCGGCTATTAATTGGTTATTTACGGTAATTTATCGTGATATTGTCCTCCATCATGCACTGGGATCAATTCACCTTTTATTTGCCGAGCTGCACATCTGGTACCACTTAAAACCTCTATAGTTGGTAAAAGGTACTTAGTTATAATACACTTGATAGTCTTTTTTTCACTCTATCAAATGTCTTTGCCAAAAAATAGCCGATCTACAAGCTACGATCTCCAAAAAATAGCCGATCTACGATCTACAAGCTCGCGTTGCGAGCTTGTAGATCGGCTATTTTTTGGCAAATGTTCCTCCCCCAGGATAATGGATTTTGATTATCGCGATAATATCGTAAATCGCGATTTCTTTGGTCACAATGATCGTGATATGACATTTTCATATCGTCCCATCCCTATTTAGTTCTGTTCTGTTGTGTTCTGCCTGTTCATGGTCGTTCTTTGGCTCAACGTGATACGGATGCTGTCATTATGGAAATCCCTGTTCCTAGAGGCTAGACTTTTATCAGTCGAGAAGAACATGTTATATCAATACATATCGTTGCTGTCAGGTGGAAACCTTGTATGTCCAAAAACGTTCATTTTTTTATTATAAAAAAAAGAAAAAATTAAAGGAGTGAAAATGGCTGAGCTACAAGCAAACGACGCCTTGCATTGCGATGCGTCATGTGCTTGTAGATCTGCGATTTTCACTACTTTTGTGCAACACTCTTGTATGATGTAGTAGGGCTTTAATTTTACGAAAGAACATACTATTTTGAAACTTTCTGCCTGACAGTGACGATATCTGAGACTGATTGACTTGTCATTCCTCTCATTAGACAATCCAATGTATTTACATCTGCTATGGCTGCCTCTGTACAAAACAATGACTTTGTCCCAAGATTCACAAGAAAATCAATAATAAAACACTAAGCCAAACGTGGGATCTACACGAGGTAATGCAGATTATGGCACGTGAGAAGAAAAAAAAACATAAGCGAGTGCATTGCTCAGATATACCTGAAAACATACAATTAAAAATGAAGTGGTATTTGTGACCTGCGCTGCCAAACTCAGTCAGATAATGCTGAAGCTCATTTGGAAAAGCAAGACTAGGAGTCCAAAAACCTCACTAGCGCCCTCTGGAGGCTGTGCTGCTCCTTATACCCATCTGGACGCTTGTCGCTTGAACAGAGCAACATTGCCATCCTTAGAGCCCAGCATTGTATTTGTTATAAGTGGCAAAATTGTGTCTAGCATATATTGTATATTCACTGAATATAACTATGTGTGAGCTGGAGGAATGGCCATAGATTTATTTTGTGCAAAGTGGACATTTTGGCCTATGGGTGGTGCTAGAGTCACCGTCTTTGGGTCACTCAAATGGCGAGGCTTCATCACTGTTAGCAACAGATGTGGTCATGCTGTATAGCTTGTATCTTGTGTGCAAGCAGGCAATTTTGTCTGCTTTGCACCTAATGGTGGCGCTAGAGGAAAGGTCATTTGGTAACCAAATTACGGTTCATTCTCCAGGAGGTATGAAGGTCTACAGCAAATCCAATTCAAGTCGTTCTTGTGATATGTTGTTTGTGTTGTGACCAAAATAGTGAATGGACTTAATTTAACAGTGAGAATGTAAACATGGACCTGGAAGGGTCCAGAATGTACTGTGTGATGTGACATACCTTAGCTATTGCTCACCTGGAGAACAAAAACAATACATCATTATAAAGCAAACAGTCTTCCCTTTCATGCAGTGAACAAAACTCAAAATGTGTTCTCTCGGCACTCTCTGACTGGTTTTGGTACAGCAGGTCAGATGTTTCCTCATGTAACACAAAACGTGGATAGCAACAACACCAAGTGAATACATAACGTGATAGTCATAAATACCCTTAAAAAATACATCAAAGGTAGTCGTATAGTAACACAAATTTCAATTACAATCAGTTGTTTTTGGAAATTCTTTCCCACACACAGATAATTTACAGTACTGCCCTGTAACGAAAAATGAAAACAAAAAGAGGCAAAAACCGTTCAACATTCAAGCATGATAAAAAAACATTTTGTGTTTTTCTTCTTTTTTTTTTTTTTTCTTCTCTCTTTGGGAATGGGAGCGATGGTGTGAAAATGTCCTATTTTGGGAACCACCCTGTGGAGAAGCCTGTCCCATTAATGTCCTTTGGTTTTGGCCCCTGACTGGGCGCCCAACAGTGTCCTACTGTATACAGCTTTATTTGGGCATGGGACAGTCTCTCACCCAGAGGGGTCAGGGCAGAAAGTGGGTCATGAGAAGTTAGGTTGGAGAATGTGGACAATGGCGCACAACTATACTGTATGGGCATGGTGTCATTTTAATATATTAGGTCCTGATTTCACGGTAAATGCTAAATCGTGCGTGGCATACAACCACTGACATGACATTATTACCGTTGTTGGCACATATAGAACCGGGCAAAGAATCTCGGCTGCGAATTACCTCACGGAGGGTGAGGATACACACAAGTGGCTAGGTTTGGTGGGGATGGCGGGTCTGTTGCCGCGAGGAGGGGCCTGCGTGTCCGTGGGACTCTGGGCGTTGAATGTTTTGGTGAGCTGGGCCACTCGGCCGCGGCCCGAACACACCGCTCTGCTGCTCTCGACCGCCGTCTCCTCCTGCGGCGCGGCCTTCTGAGACGCTTCCAGCACGTGGGCGTCTGTGGACAGACAGGGAGACAAGCAGTTTGTTAATTTCGATAGATAGATAGATAGATAGATAGATACCTTTATTATCCCAAGGGGGAAATTCAGTTGTCCAATTGTAGCACAGCAGTATACAGTTATTTACAAAGTTAAAGAGAAGTAAGAAAAAAAGATAGATAAGAGGAAAAAAACAAGAGCAGTACAGTACCAATAAAGAGAAGGTGCATCAAGAGAGGGGGCGAATAATATATAAATATATATACATAAAGTGTCTTACAAAAAGAGACCATAGCAGTCAATGCTAGTTAGTGTAACAAGCATCTCACTGTCATCGTTAAACAAAGCAAAATACTCAGAAACTACCAACACAACCTAATAGTGCAATGTCAAAAATCAGTGCGAAAGTAACAAAAAAACAGCTGGGAGAAGAAGAAACTAGGAAGCGTGTCACCGCAAGACGCACATGAGCACCCCCCCTGGAAGGTCCTTAGAGGTCAAAGTCAATACAGCAATAGTTCCTTAGAGGTCAAAGTCAATACAGCAATAGTTCCGTCAGTCTAAGTTAGGAAGGAAGTCCTTTTCAATCGTCCGTTATGTGTCTCGTTGTACAGCTTAAGGGCAGCCGGTACAAAAGACTTTCCTAATCTCTCGCATCTCCGTCCTGGGTAGGCAAAGCGGTCGTTTCCTCTCTTACTCCAGTAACTGATGATCTCCAGATGGAGGGGGTGGGAGGAGTTCTCCAAGATGGACTAAAACTATGAGGACTAAAACTATGACGAAAAAAATTACGTTGAGTACCTTTTTTCCCTGAGGACGTCTAAATAAAAACGAAATGAAAACTAAGCTATGAAGACAATTTCATTAACAAATAAAAAACTAACAAATGTTCGGGATGGAGTGAAGAAGCGATCCAGTCGAACTAAGTCATTTTATGTGTTTGGTTGCCCTCGGGTGTTAATTGCGCACTGAAAATAGCAGATCTACAAGCTTGCAATGTGTCGTAGAGTGATGCGTTGCGAGCTTGTAATCGGCTATATTTTCAGAAATGGAAAAAGATGAGTATCATTGATCAAGGATAAGGCAACGGGTGGTCAGAGCTCAGTGACGTCTCTGCAAGCAGAATTTGTATCCACCACAACCTTAACCCATTTAGGCCTAGAATTATTGAATGCTTTAACCCATTACCAGCCAAATTTAAATATGAATGTGCGCTATATTTTATCATCATGATTACACTATTTTCAAAGGCAGGATGATATACCATACCACAAAATGACCACTAGAGCGAGCCATAGACCATAGACTGTGGAAGCCCCCATGTAAAAACCAAGATTCACAAGATTCAAGGATGGGATGATGACATCACTCCCCATTGACTCAGAATGGGAGACCCGCGGGCCGCCATCTGAGCTCAATACTGTTCAATTCATGCTTGATCGTCTAAAACCACCATCGGTATGGGCACCGGAACGTATACAGATGTCACACAGAAAGTTTCAGAATCAAAATCCGACCTAGTGAAGCTGCGTAAGGGTCGGATGGTTTGCATTGAGCCTAGCGGCTAGCAGAGGATAATATAAACAGGAAGCCCTGGTTTAAAGGTGACGTCATAATCGTATCCTTTTTTTTCACGGTTTACGTGTTGATACCATCCGAAGGTAAGCTAACCATTTCGCTCCGTCTATTAACCCAAATAAAAGCTTAAACAAACCGAGTGCCGCGCTGCAAGCTTGTAGATCTGCTATTTTTGAAAAAGTCGTGAAAATGTGTGCAAATCTCTGAATATATGTATTTACAAAGCGAACGTTTGTAACTCAAATTTTGCTTCTGGGTGGTCCCTGGAACTAATTATTTTGAGATCGGGGTCTGTGGCCAAATAAATATGATTTTGGGGGTCCTTCACATGAAGAAAGTTTGAGAACCACTGACATAGTAGTCTCTCAAGAACAGACTAACTGAGCTCCAGTTAAGCGAAAAGGACCTGTTCTTTGACGATGGCTGGCCAGATTGCTGACATAGAAACATAGGGTTTTTTCAAAAAATCTTAGAAGGATTCAAAAGACACTTATAGAATCGGGTAAAAATTCTAATTTTCACAATTTTGCAAAAATAGCAGATCTACAAGCTTGTATAATTTGCTATTTTTCAATAGTTAAAGCATAAAATAATGACACGCAATAATGTGTACCCGTTCTGAATGGTTTTTTTTAAACTACCGTTTTTTGTTTGTGTTTTTCAGGAGAATGAAACCAAGCCGGGACGAAGGGGATATCAGGCGGAAGGGGATATAAGAACAGCAGGCTGCGGTGCCGTGGCGAGGTATGTTGTCGACGCCATCAAGAGAAACCTCCCCTCGACACGTACTGTTGTTTGTGAAAGGCAGCCTTCAGAACCCTGCCTGCCTGGTCCTCCTCCCCGGGCACATTCTGTGCTCGGCCCAGGGCTACCGGTCACTGTTGCCTATACCTTGTTTTTCCTGTCTTTTTCATGCTTTTCGCCAGGGACATGCTGGGCCCCTGATTCAGCCCGGGAAAAAGAGTTGGAGAGGCCCTCATTTTTTTGTTGTTGTTATATTTCGTCGTTATCGGGTGGAGACCTTGTATGTCCAAAACCGTTTGTTTTGTATTTATCATTTTAAAAATGATTTAAACTAGTGAAAACAGCCGATCTACAAGCACACAACGCCTCGCGGTGCGAGTCGTTGTGTGCTTGTAGATCGGCTGTTTTCACTACTTTTGTGCAACGGCCTTGTATGATGAAGCAGGGCTTTGCTTTGCGAAAAAATGTATACATTTGAAACTTGGAGATACAAGGTTTCTGCCCGACAGTGACGATTTACTTTGTTGGCCGCCCAGCCCCCAAAATGGAACGAAGGCCGCCATTTTATTTTGCATTTTTTCCTAATGGCCGGCCTGGACAGGCCGGGAATGAACCGGCCGTTTTGGGAGTTGTCACGCTTTTCCCAATGGCCAGCACGTCCCTGCTTTTCGCCTCCCTACAGCCGTCTCTGGCTGCTATACGGAACAGAGATCAACCTCAGTGGATGTGTGGCACGGACACAGCTGGGTGCAGTCGGTGTGCGTGTGTTCCGCGCGTCTTATGTTCCTTCATCCAGGGACGTGCAGGGAATGTTAGAGAGGCAGGTGCTGGAATTTCTAAAAGGGGCTTTTGGTGAAAATATTGAAAATAGCCGACCTCCAAGCTCACAACGCCTCGCTCTGCGACGTGTTGTGAGCTTGGAGGTTGGCTATTTTCGGTGTGTGATATACCACACTAAACTAAGCATAATCAAGTCAATACTGGCGTAAGAGCATGGATTTCTACACAGAGAGGGCAATTCTTTCAGTTCAGGAAAGTTTGGACAAGGCAATTTTCTTGAATGCTGCCTTCAGGTATGGCATGGAAAGAGGGCATTTGCATTTCTTACACCATAGTAAAAACTATATTCATGGTGTGGAGAAGGCACCTTTTTCAGACCGATAAAAGGGCAGGGGCTCGAGCCCCCTTTGTCTGTGTGCACGTGCCTGGCCTGCATCCACGCCTATGCCGCTAAAGGGACCGCATTGCGTGGCTTTGCGCGTTTATGTGTATGTGGCGAAAGGCTGCGTCGTCGCCAAGGAGTGTTTGTGTGCACGCTCGTGCACGTCCATCCCGGCCGTGTTTGGAAGAGGGTGTAATTGAGGGAGGAATGGATGGATGGCGAGGGAGGGGGAGGGAGGGAGGGAGGGGGGGCAGACGCAGCTCAGACACCAGAAGGCT
>NC_137826.1:22298377-22440877 GCF_963921795.1 Nannobrachium achirus | reverse complement strand
CCACGTATAGGAGCGTTGTGACCACCGCTCAAAAAGAAAAATACCATCAGTGAATCACATACAGTACCTGGGGTCTACACACTGGCGACTACACATGCACATACGCAACTACACATTCTTACCAACATGTCACAACAAAAACCAAACGCCTCACAACCCATGGCATTCTACCTGAACATGTTTTAAAACCACAGCCTGTGACCAATAACATTTCCCATTACACTGAAACGTTATAAATGTAGTTGTTATTCCGCGGCAATCTTAACAGAATAAGCGTCCGTTCTTGGTCTTGGATGAGCACCGCGAGTGAGAGGAAGACTGTAATTGTAATAGAGTACAAGGGGTACGTAGAAGTGCCGACACAACAAAAATCCTGGGTGTTAATGTCACCATGTGTAAGAATGAGAAACTAATGAACACTTCTTTTACACATTTGACTGTGTGGATAATATTCCTATCTGACACTAGGATAATGTCAGGACAAGAAATAATGGGCAGCAGGCAGCTAAGAACAGAGGTGGTAAGAAGAAAAAAATTATATTACCCCGTAATTGCCGGACTATAAGCCGCGGCTTTTTTCCCATGTTTTGAGCCCTGCGACTTATACAACGGTGCGGCTTATATAAAGATTTTTACAGCTAACGGCCAGTTAGTTCGTTTTACAATGGTATTTAACAAGGATTTATATATAATATATATAATAATATATATAATAATATATATATATATATATATATACTGTATATAAATGCAAATATAAATATTATTGTATATTTGTATTGATATTCATGTTAATATAAATCAACGAATGAATTAATTTGAATGAATACACTCATGACATGTGTACTAATTAACACATGCGGCTGACTGTGATTCATGGCAGGGCCACAGCAGTGACTCACGCAAAGATGTCAGACGTCCTATTGAGTTTCAAACGAAGCCGCCGCCGTCCCTCACAAGTTGAGGAGGAGAAGCCTCGACTCATAAACGCAGAGCACGAGGGAGGAGACCAATAAGGGTGGGGGAGAGAGAGAGGGGGGGGGGGGGGAGGGGAGGGGAGAGCAGTCACCGTGCGTGTCGCCGCGTCCAGGGCTGCAGCGCCCACCACGTCCACCAACAACAATCTCGTCACCGTCGGGCAGAAACCCTGTATCTCCAACAGGGACATGCTGGGCCCCTGATTCAGCCCGGGAGAAAGAGTTGGAGAGGCCCTCATTTTTTTGTTTTTTTGTTATATTTCGTCGTTGTCGGGTGGAAACCGTTTGTTTTGTATTTATCATTTTAAAAATGATTTAAACTAGTGAAAACAGCCGATCTACAAGCACACAACGCCTCGCACCGCGAGGCGTTGTGTGCTTGTAGATCTGCTGTTTTCACTACTTTTGTGCAACGGCCTTGTATGATGAAGCAGGGCTTTGCTTTGCGAAAAAATGTATACATTTGAAACTTGGAGATACAAGGTTTCTGCCCGACAGTGACGATTTACTTTGTTGGCCGCCCAGCCCCCAAAATGGAACGAAGGCCGACATTTTATTTTGCATTTTTTCCTAATGGCCGGGAATGAACCGGCCGTTCGGGAGTTGTCCCGCTTTTCCCAATGGCCAGCACGTCCCTGATCTCCAAGTTTCAAACGTGTAGGTTTTTCGTAAAAGGAAAGCCCTGCTTCACACCGTACAAGTGAAAAGATTTTAAACTAGTGAAAACAGCAGATCTACAAGCACTTGTATGCTTGTAGGTCAGCTATTTTCACTAGTTTTAAGTCATTTTTAAGACGATAAACACAAAACGGAACGGTTTTGGGGACGTACGAGGTTTCCACCCCGACGACGACGATTTAAAGCCTGCCGCTTCAAAGAGCTCGGCTCCTCTTCTCTTCTCTGGCAGAAAGAGAGAGGTGGGAGGAGATGGGGGGAGGAGGGGAGGCCGGGGGGGGGGGGGGGGGGGGGGGGGGGCAGAAGTGGGGCAGAGGGCAGAATTCCGGAGCAGCACGTCTGTGTGCTAGAAGGACAAGAGGGAGGAGGAGAGGCTGTGTGTGTGCGTGCGTGCGTGCGTGTGTGTGTGTGTGCGTGCGCGTGTGCGTGTGCGTGTGGTATTACTCTACTTGAGGACCAAATGTCCACGCACAAGTAGAGAGAAACGGACATTGTGTGAGAGGACAGTTTTCCTTGTCCTGCACAGAGAGAAATAGGTGTTTCTATGGTTAAACGGATTCAGGTTTGGTTTATGGTTAGGGTTAGAGTTACGCACGATTGTATTTTTTGGTGTCGCGCGCCCCCAAAAACAGCTGATCTGCAAGCTCATAATGTGACGCTGCAGTGACGCGCTGTGTGCTTGTACATTGCTTATTTCCAGGGTTGGTGTTGACTGAGAGCGGCACAAAAAAGTAATAATGAAAATGTAGTTCGTAAAAATGTCATCCTAAAATGCTGTAATAGTAAAATTGTAAAAAGTATAGTAGCCTAATACAAGTGTGTGCGTGTGCGTGTGCGTGTGTGTGTGCGCGCGTGTGTGTGTGTGTGTGTGTGTGTGTGTGTGTGTGTGTGTGTGTGTGTGTGTATAGAGGAGGGAGGGAGGGAGGGAGGGAGGGGGAGCTGGGGCCCCTGTCACTTATCAGCTCGGGCTGAGCGTGGCCCAGGGCCAGAGCAGGGAAGCAGTGGTGGAATGTGCGTCCTTCTCTCTGAAGGTGAAGAGAGGAGAGAGAGAGGCTGATGCACACACACACACACACACACACACACACACACACACACACACACACACACACACACACACACACACACACACACACACACTGTGTACAGACACACACTCACACACCCCCTGGTACAAACACACACAGTCCCACACCCCGGCATGCATGCACATGCATGCACGAACACACAATGCAAGCTGCTGGAGACTGATACACTTATACAGTACATGTATTCGTACATAGACACATATCGTATAAACACACACACACACACACACACACACACACACACACACACACACACACACACACACACACACACACACACACACACTCACACGCACGTCCTTGCACACACAGAAGTATATGCGCACACACACACAAACATACAGAGTGACCCTGTATTGACAGGCCAATAGCATGAACTGACCCTGATCAAATAAAGATGTGCACATTGACTTCTGGCCGCTCTGCCATCAACACATGTGTGCATCCCATGTACCGCTGGGAAGGATTCGTTTGATGCAACAATTCATTCTACAAATGCCCTCCGAATCAGTAGTTCTCATACTTTTAAGATTTTTCGATAATGTTCAAAGATGGCAGATGTATGTGAGCTTATATATCTGCTATTTTTTAATATAGTCTAATGTGTAAAGGGTTAATCACAATTGATAACAATTATCATATATATCGTCGTTGTCGGGTGGAAACCTTGTATGTCCAAAACCGTTTGTTTTGTATTTATCATTTTAATTTCTAGTGAAAACAGCCGATCTACAAGCACACAACGCCTCGCACCGCGAGGCGTTGTGTGCTTGTAGATCAGCTGTTTTCACTACTTTTGTGCGATGGCCTTGTATGATGAAGCAGGGCTTTGCTTTGTGAAAAAAAAATTACAAATTTGAAACTTGGAGATACGAGGTTTTGGCCCGACAGTGACGATATGCATGGTTCTTTAACAGGGGGTCCGGGACCACTAGCGGGTCCCCAGATTGACTACACTGGGGCTGACACATTTTTGTGTGATTTTTGTTTTTGTTTAAAGAAAACCTGAAGATACACATTATCATGAATCCAACATATGTTTTGTAAAGATAATGGTTAAGCAAACAAACAAACTAAAACCATTTAATTTACACTGATGATAGTGCTGTCAAAACAACTCTATGGAGCCTTCGAAGCTTTGAGCTGAAAAACGTTGAAAACCTTCTGATAATGCTAACCCAATGTAAGGATGCCCTAACCCTAAAAACGCCACAATACCATTTTTCAAAATAATTTATGTGCCAACTATGTGCCGTACAATGTGAGAATTACTGTGTGAGTTTTACTACGCTATTTTTAGGATAAGATTGAAAATCTATGTTTTGTCTTTTAAAATACCACCAGCATTTCACAACCCCAGTGACACTGACAACACATCACTGTGCCTTGCCCAATAATCTAATATTTTATTTTACGGCATGTTTGAGGGCCCCTGTCTGAACAAGCCCCTTGAAATCCTCATAAATGATGAGCCTTGTTCAACTAAATATCTCCAACAAACTTCTTCTGCTTTCTTGTACAGTGGCCATTTTTCCAGCAGGGGGAATTTTGACTGGTTTTCCTACAGTACAGGTGCATAACCACTAGATGGTGCTGATGTAACCTTACACTATCTGTCTGTATAACTGGGTCACTGTGTGGTTAATGACTGTATGTGTGTTGTTGAGATGAGTGATCTGTTCATCCAAGGGGACTTGGGGAAACACTGTCATAGTTGTTTAAATAGTTATTATTAAAGGACAACTTTGTTTTTTTTACAACAAGGTTTCATATTTTAGATAGTCATTAGAGAAAAGAAAAGATGAGTGTTAAAATGTTTTCATTTACTTCTTTCTATCGTTTTAGTGAATTTAACAATTTCAATTTGTATGCATGCCCCCAGGTTGGGGGCATGCATACAAGTGGCTAAATATGTATTTTTAGACACAAAAAGCTCATTCCCAAGATGCACCGCAATCTTTCATTGGCATATGTGACTTATGGGGGCTGGTGTAAATAGTAATAAAGGAATTGATGGCTTATTGTGTCTAAAAAGACATAATTTAGCCACTTGTACACATGCCCCCACCCACTGAAATCAAAATACCAAAATCGCTAAAACAATAGAAAGAAGTAAATGAAAACATTTTGACACATTCTCTTCTCTCTAATGACTGTCTAAAATATGAACCCTTGTTGTAAAATACCAAAGTTGTCCTTTAAGATTCACTTATAAAATACTTAAAGATTCAACAACAGAAAATGGTTGAGACAGGCACAAGCTTAAAATCTAACTTTACGCTGCCATTTCAGGCCATTAGCGCACACTCCCATCCATAACAAGTTACCATGGGAGTAGTAATGGTAGAATAAGCTTCCCAGATCACCTACGGTTCTCAACCAGTGGTCCGAGGACCAACAGTGGTCCTTGAGGGGGTTCCAGGTGGTCCCCAGCTAAATGATGGAGAGTTGGTAACCAATTGGACCCTTATAGATCTTTACCTCTTGAGAGTGTAAAATGAGTGTGGACCCTTATGGGTCCATTTGGTTTCATTTTACGCTCACAAGTTACATTATCGTTAAACGTGATCTGCATTCATTAATTTAAGAAGTCTGTACAATTAAGAGAATGTAGAAGAATTGTTATTTTGATCAACATTTGCCTGTTCTCTCTCCTATGGCACAACACCAATACAGCATGGAATTGTGGAAAAATCGTGTTCAAGAATAACAAAATAATAGTAAGTCTAATGGTGGTCCGTGGCTCAAATGCCAAATAAATAATGGACCTTGATAAGAAAAAGGTTGAAAACCACTGGCCTACACTTCAAACAGGCCAAGGTTGACTACAGTACACAATAAACAACAAGCAACAGAGCAAAGCCAGAGATGTGAGGAGGAAGACAATGCGAGCACCAAGAACATGCACAAAAACACACACACAGCAGGTAAATGCTTGTAGCTTGTAGTCAGAATAGTATATAGTAGGGCATTCACCAAATATTCGAATATCAAAGTCACTATTCGACGTTGTTCACCGAAGTCGAATAGTCGGTTATTTTTATTTTTTTATTGTTTTCTCTTTAAAAAAGATATAGTTTATAAAGCTTGGCTAGATAGGAAGTCATAAGAATGACTTGTCAATGCCCCTGGTGGATGAATTTGCCCTTTATACCAGGGGTTCTCAAACCTTTTTAGGTCGTGACCCCCAAAATAAACATATTTGAACCGGGGACCCCCACCCTGACAAGCACTTGGAATTGTAGGTATTACATTTAATGTGACTCGGTTCCACAGATAAATATTGTGAAAATAGCAGATCTACATGCTCACAACGCCTCGCAAAGCGAGGCGTTGTGAGCATGTAGATCGGCTATTTTCACAATGTTCGCCTCTTGCTTACTTAATATTTGACAGTTTGGCTAGTCCTGTCGAATATTCGACTATTCGAATACTTTGAGGTTGAATAATTCGAATACTAAAAATCACTATTCGTGAATGCCCTAGAATGTAGTAACATTAAGCCCTTTGCACACAGGCGCGTTTAACCGCACGGATAAAACGGACAATATAATTTTTTGAAAAGAAAACAATGATTCTCTATGACCTCATGCACACCGGCTCCGAATTAGCCGTGCGACGAGTGGCTGCCGCAGTGCGTTTTTTTCTCGATCGAAACCAGTTCGATTCGTGCGTCTTGTCGCATGCGGTAAAAAACTCATCGATCCTTTTATGACCCCTTTTTGGATCCGCAGCGCCGATTCCGCACAGCCTTGCACACCAAATCCAATGCGTTTTATTCATGCCGCAAACGAAAAAAACGCAACTGTCCTGTGTGCAAAGGGCTTTACTCTGGTCATTCTGTCTTAAAGGAGTAGTTCACCCCCAAAATGACTTTTTTTCTATTGATTAGTCACGCCATGGAGAGTAGAGTTCAATAATATTTTTGGGTTTTTGTCACATTCCTAAGACAAAAATTTGCTTCGAGTAAATTTACCCCCATTGATTCCGGATGGGGACCCGTTTCGAAATGGGTCCCCATCCGGAACGAATGGGGGTAAATTTATTGTTATCACATTTTTGTCTTAGGAATGTGACAAAAAACTAAAAATATTATTGAACTCTAGTCTCCATGGCGTGACTAATCAATAGAAAAAAAGTCATTTTGGGGGTGAACTACTCCTTTAAGCCTTATAGTTGTAGGATGGTGTCCTGCAGCAAATGTAGCCGGATTACAAGCTTGTAGATCTGCCAATTATGGCGTGGACAATTCCTGTCGTAGGAAGGAGTATACAGTAAATTAGGCATTACTTGGCTTTGTTAACTTTGTTCATTAGGGTCACTCCGTTGCTAACCTTTGTTCTACTTTTAAAATGTAATGCTTAGAAGAACATATACAGTGTACTGTAGCTAATTGGTTAGCGCTGCAATCAGTGTCACTGTAGGGTTGTTAGCGTTACATGCTGTCACACTGCCTGGTAATCACGTGCATATCCTTTATGAGGGAACATAAACAAGTAACATACTTATACAAAAAGAAAATATCCTTTTATTGGTGCAAGCATGATGTATTCATGCAAATTAATTGTTTAACCCATTTAGGCCTAGAATTATTGAATGCTTTAACTATTGAAAAATAGCAGATATACAAGCTCACAGCGCGACACCGAGTGCCACGCTGCGAGCTTGCAGATCTGCTATTTTTGAAAAAGTCGGGAAAATGTGTGCAAATCTTTGAATATATGTATTTTTAGAGCGAACGTTTGTAACTAAAATTTTGCTTCATGGGTGGTCCCTGGAACTAGATATTTTGAGATGAGGGTCCGTGGCCAAATAAATATCAGTTTGGGGGTCCTTCACGTGAAAAGGTTTGAGAACCACTGACATAGTATTCTCGAAAGAACAGACTAACTGAGCTCCAATTAAATGAAAAGGCCTTTTCTTTGACGATGGCTAGCCAGATTGCTGACATAGAAACATAGGGTTTTTCAAAAAACCTTAGAGGATTCAAAAGACAATTATAGAATCGAGTCAAAATTCTAATTTTGACGATTTTTCTAAAAATAGCAGATCTTACAAGCTCGCAGCGTGGCCAAATTGATTTAACAATGCGCAGCGCTGGGGCTCAACCATGACTGCAACGTTCTGGGTGATTCTGGGGTGCGACTCAGAGAACATGTGTTGCATGACAACCTTCCCCTCTCTCCAGTGTCCTCACTGACCTGTCCAATTAAAGCTGGAGTCTCTGAGTAGAGGAACATCTAATCTATATTATTTCAAGCTCACTCACGTGACATTCTTGTTAGTCACAAGGACAACATAAGTAAATAAATAAAATAAAGATTAATATGTATCAGACATGTTATACATGGCTTTATTGTGGACAGGAAACAAGTTAGGAGGAAACAAGTTAGTCTTTGGTGTAAGTCTGAAGTGTGAATTAATATGTTCCAGTTTATGTTGCAGGTGGGGGCTTTAACCACTTTCAACCTAGCATCCCTATTTTGGGATGAGTTCTAGGCATAAAATGTCAGATGTCAGAAATGTAAATAATAAAATATATTAAATATAATATATACTGCATATACAGTATAAACTGTGTGTGTGTGTGTGTGTGTGTGTGTGTGTGTGTGTGTGTGTGTGTGTGTGTGTGTGTGTGTGTGTGTGTGTGTGTGTGTGTGTGTGTGTGTGTGTGTGTGTGTGTGTGTGTGTGTGTGTGTGTGTGTGTGTGTGTGTGTGTGTACTGTGTTTGACATTTTATTTTAAATGGGGCTTATTTAAGTGGTTAATGCTAAGAGAAATTTGCAGTGTTTTATTGTTTGAGACGCAGAAGCAACAGAGACAAATTGTCAAGCGTCATGCTAATAAGTGTATACGGTCATACAATAGGTTGCAACTTTACCACAGCATTATGGAGAGAGGCTGTAGAACTCTCTGGCAATTATGTTATTGAATGTAAAACTGTAAAACCCATGTTTTTACGATATTCGCAATACCGGCGTCTCATTAGTATTTCTCCTATGTTGTTAGACGGAAGGGAGAGAGTGCACTTGTATATCGTCGTTGTCGGGTGGAAACCTCGTATCTCCAAGTTTCAAATTTGTATGTTCTTTTGCAAAGTAAAGCCCTGCTTCATCGTACAAGGCCGTCGCACAAAAGTAGTGAAAACAGCCGATCTGTGCTTGTAGATCGGCTGTTTTCACTAGTTTTCACTAGGGGTGGAACACAGTATCTCTGTAGCCATTAAACGAAACGGGTATTTCTTACATTGATGCGCCTACATATTATCATGCAAACACCAGTTAAAGTTACTTTCCATCCCTCATATACTGTGTGCACAGTGCACATCCCATAACCCACACACTGCACATCATTTCGGAGCTCATATCTTTGAACGGGTAAGGGCTAGTTGTAAAAATCTGTATTTTTAATTTGTGGCGCCTGAACACGTGCCGCCGGTGTTCCAGCGGAGACAATAGTGAGGCTAGCAAAGAAACAGGCAGGTGTGTGGAGCAGCAGCAGCGGCAGTATGGGGACCGTGACACAATCCACACAGTCACAGAAGCTTGTTCCCCTCAAGGCTGGCCTCTTTTTACTCTGCCAATCCATAAAGATTCCAGCGGGCTGAGGCACTATTTGGCAAGGCGACTGTCCTTGGGAAAATAAATCCATCGCTCTCTCTTTTCTCTCACTCTCTCTCTCTCTCTTTCTCTGACTGCTGCAGTGAGAAACCCTTCTCTTCTGGGGACTGGGTTCGGACTAGGCCCACTCAACTCTCCTCAGACATTATTAGACTCCCGAGTGGAAGTGGTGAAGAGAAAGGAGTTGTCGTGTTGGCGCAATGGGCTGAGGGTTGTCATGCCGGCTAACTCAGTATTGTGGCACTCAAAATCCCAGCTCACAAACTTGTCACACGTCAAAACCCCCATTCTCCTGTCTTTTGCCACCATATATCCTAGCTAATAAAACAGTAATATAAATAAAGTAATAGCTTAGAAAAGTGATGAAATATTCTCTGGTGGTTCCAAAATGACAGTTTAGGAGGAGTATGTCATGTATGTTAAATTACTGTTGTAATTGAGTGGAGGAAGCGTTGCATCTTTAGGCCCCTTAAAGGGGCATGGAACCCTAGGCTGATTTTTGAAGTTTTCTTTCCAGTTCAGATTAAAAACTAAAGCTGACTAAAAACGCGTCAGGCAAATAAGTAACGCAGCTGCAGATAATCCATATAATAATGGGTGTATTAGATTTAGCTGTACCCAGAGCACCACTGGTCAAAGCTAGCTGCTCATTCGCGTATATAGGTACGTCTTAAGCAACGTAAATGTTTTACCCTGCTGTAGTTTTTAATCAGAAACTGAAACAAAATCAGACCTTTTTCTTCCACCTTGAATTGGGACAAGTTGATTGGTTGTGTCTTTGAATTGTACGGCTAGTCAAAGAATGTCCACAATAAGACCACATCTGGAGTTAGACTATGTTTAAAAATGGAATAATTATAGTTCACGATGTTCATAATGAAAATGTGTAACTTCTATCTCAGACAGGTAGATTTTCAAAAGAATGTAAAGCGGAACACAGGTGTAAACAGTGTTGAAATCCACAGCAACAACCCTCTGAACGTAGCACAGTGTCATGTGCCCTTTGCCATGTGCCATGCACTAACCATCCACGTTTAATACATCCATTCATTCCATGTCATTGGAATGAAAGGGACACAGTTTTGATGTATTATGTAATACATCCATGCTAACCCACACGGGTTCAAGCTAACTTCTTTATGTATTTCATCATCAACAGTGGCATTTCAAATCCATTTTCACAGCAGCAGATGTTATCCACAGAATAGGATATACCGGACGAGATGAGTTTTTACTGATGACCAAACCATGTGACATAACTGGGACTAACCAACCATGTGTTACCTGTTCAAACTAAAGAAACTGCTTCCCATTTCTTGGCATGGTAACCACAAACGTCAAACAACAACAGACAGGGCATTTGACAAGTCATTTCTTGCTAAATACCTGACTGTCACTGTCAACGGAGGTGATGATGCAACCTTCACGAGGATTTATCCAATGACTATCACCAAACAAAAACAAGAGATAGAAGCCAGTTTCTAGGAAACTTTTGGTTCCTTCAAAACATCTTCATAGGCGTAGTTTGTGGCGTGAAGGTTTACACTTTCCTTTGAAACCGTGCACCTGAGAGTTCCAGGAACCACGGCTCTATAGTTGCGCTGCTGTGGTTGTGTGACTCACCTTTGCCAATCTGCTGCCTTTGCACAAGCAGGCCCGTTGTCTCCTTCTGGTGCGTGCCGGCTGTGATGCTGCGCGACGTTAGTCCAGAGTCTCCCTTGGCAATACTGCTAGAGACAGGGGACGGTGCCCTGGCGGCTGCCGGCCTCAGACTGGCGGGGCCGGATCTGGCGCTGATGGGGCCTGGCCTGGCGCTGGCCGCGGCCGGTCTCACGTTGATGGCGGCGGCTCTCAGGGGAGCCCTGTGACAGACAGCAGCCTGGGGAACTGGATTCTCCTCTGTGGCAGCCGTCAACTTCATCTCCGACTGTGAAGGGAACGAGTGACGGGAGGAAGAGGACGGAACAGATCAATATCCGTGTTGACAGCTAATTCACATGCGTCAGAAGTTCCGCCATGTTCGATCGAAAAACCCCAGGCATGGCGATTTAGTACATTGCTCTCTCCAGCAGACTGCATCAGTGGTTCTGAAGCAGTGGGATGTGATCTTGAAAGTGGGTCACAAACAGAACGTTCTTGCCGCGTCAAAGACCAGGGGAGGGCTTTGATAAGGGACATTGTGCTGACTGTTCGTGACTTCACAGACAAGGTGGAATCTATGTCCTAAGCCAGGGGTCTTCAACGTTTTCAGGCCAAGGACCCCTTAGTCGAGAGAGAGATGAAGCAGGGACCCCCACAACCCATAGATTCCATATAGTTTCATCGTTTGACAGCACAATCATCAGTGCATTTTGGTTTCATGTAAATTTGTGTTTCCAGATATTTAACAACTTGAACCGTCATTACCAAATAAACTTGACCTTTCACTCTGTACACTTAATCTGTCCTTTTTCCCCTCTATACGAAACCTCATTGCCACAACGCCTCGCAGTGCCTTGTGAGCTTGTAGATCTGCTATTTGTGGCTAAAGTTATCAGAATATGAACACTATTGTACAAGTTGTAAAAAAAAAAAAAAAAAAAAGAGAACGTTTCTATCACTCAAAGATTTGGAGGACCCCCTAGGGGTCCCGAACCCCCTGTTGAAGACCCTTGTCCTAAGCAAAACCACTTGAGAACCACTGGGTTACACTGTAGTAGATTTGAAAAACCTCTGAGCTCTGACTGATCCTTTTTTGTAACTCCTACTATTTAGCTGTTTTCCTTTCAGTATTGAGGATCTGAAACCCCCAAAATGTTACTCTCTTATATAAACTTACATATCGTCACTGTCGGGCAGAAACCTCGTATCTCCAAGTTTCAAATGTGTATGTTTTTTTTCGCGAAGTAAAGCCCTGCTTCATCAGACAAGGCCGTGGCACGAAAGTAGTGAAAACAGCAGATCTACAAGCACACAACAGGCGTTGTGTGCTTGTAGATCGGCTGTTTTCACTAGTTTAGTTCATTTTATTTAAATGATAAAAACGAACGGTTTTGGACATACAAGGTTTCCACCCGACAACGACGATATACATTATACGAATACGAGTAATGAGATGTAACAATAAAGAATCTTGAAAAATGTAAGGGTGTGTGAAGGGGTGCGTTATCGTCAATCGCTGCACACTAATCTCCTTTTCTAATCTTCTGCCTTCCTAATCAACAATCTCTCAGTCTATCTCCACCTCCCTTCCAATCAACATGCGGGATGAAACACGGTAGCAACAGGCACAGCCATGGCATCTGCAGCACCAAATCAGCCCCTTCCCACACAGTGAAATCCGGAGCGTTAAGTTAACTGTAAAAATGGACCCTCGTGGGCCCACGAGGGACCCTCACAGGTCCATTTGTACACCCTCAGAGCTAGACTAATGCTCCGGATTTCACTGTGTATTTCCATCGCCGTGAAATAATGAATCTCTGAAAGGGAAGGCTTAGGGAGGAATTCTTGGCCGCTTCCGTTGAGCCAAATGTCATAAGGTGGGGACGCTGGTTGAAACCAGCGTCCCACGTGTATGGGCTGGCCAGAGAGACATGCAGGGGCCCGCACAAAGGGCGAGTCTCGCACAGACGCGTTGCGGAGGGAAAGGGCAGTATCTTTCTGGGCGGAGGGAGCAAAGATAGAAACTCGCTCGCCTAAACCTCCGGAGACTGTCCCACAATCCCATCCATCTGCGCCCCCGACGCTGACGCATTCTCCGTCTCCGGCGTTTTAATTCCCTGATCAAGTTCATCAACCATCTGTTCTAGGGCAGTCCAGAAATCCCCCCGCCTAGCCTCAGTGATTCAGCTGTTCTCACAGTACGTGTCACCTGAACGCACACACGCACGCGTGCGCACACGCCCGCTTGCGCAAGCATGCACGCACACACACACACACACGAGAGAGAGAAAGAGACAGAGGAGGAGAGACAAAATAAGGGGGTAGAAAGATAGTGAAAGAGAGAGAGAGAGTTGGAGAGAGAGAAAGGAAGAGAAAGAGATAGTGCTCAAAACTCCCAGAAAAACTCTAACCCAAGTCCCTATGCAGCCTGTGGCTGGATTGATGAAGGAGCCAACAGGAGGACAGCTCAGTGTAGCTCTTCCCCAGAGACAGACAGACAGAGAGAGAGAGGGAGAGAGAGAGAGAGGCAGAGAGGTTGTGCCGTCCAGACAAGCTTGGAACACAGAATCAGAATGCTGGGAGAAAGAGGATCTGGTGGGCTGAGAGTAAGGGGACAGCTGGCCTTAACCACCATTTCCTGTTAGTCAGGGAGGGTGGGGTAGTGGTGGTGGTGTAGCGTGCGGGGGATACCAAACAGAGCCACGTTACCGAGGGTGGATTACTGCTCTGGGAATCAAACGGTGCAGGGACATTTGAGGAAGCAGTTTCAGACCTGCTCTTTTGGTCCACATGACAAAGGGATTTAGAATATATAACTAGGGAAGAGGAACTGGGGAGTACTAGCCCATGTACAGCATGCACAGTTAGTAATTTATTATCTTAACTCAAACATTGTAAAGAAAAAAAAAGAAAGAGAAAGAAAAGAGTAAGAGTAGTCATAAAGACAAAGCGAGTAGGACGTAACATGGATAATACATAATGTTGAAAGTAGTACTAAAACGTTTTAGAAAGACACAAAAGACATTGCAGGCAAATTTCCATGGCTCAAAGACTCAACAACACTGTGGACTGACATACCTTTTCAGCTGCTGGAGGAGACGTGTGCTCACTTACTGACACCTGTGGGTTTAACACAGACATTACACATACATTACTGTTGGAAGCCACAGCACAGACAGAGCTCAATACTAGTAAAACATTGTAGTCAGTTACACAGACACACCTGTAGAGGGAGCACCAACATAAAGTTTAAGTGTATCTGCACATTTCTAAAGTGACAAATTAAGGACTTTAAATACTTTTTTCTTTTTTTACCACTGGTGAAACATTGGTCAAATTGTCAAATGTTAGAGGCAGAAATTGTGAAAACAGCAGATCTACATGCTCACAGCGCCTTGTGTTAAGGCGTTGTGAGCATGTAGATCGGCTATTTTCACAATGGAATAGATTGAGTCAAATCAAATGTAATGCCAACTCCTCGCTGTTGGCAGAAACCTTGTATGTCCAAAACTGTGACTTTTCAGAAAATATAAAAATAAATAACCTTTGTTCCAATGGATCCAATTTAATTATTATTTAGTCACAAGGCCCTGTCAATTCTTAAATATGTACAAGACCCACAGATACACTTAAAGGACGACTTCACCACTTTTCAACCTATCTTCATATAATTGGTCCTTTTTTCCCTACTCGGTCTGTGTCTCATAGGTGGGCAGTTCAGAAACCTGTCTGCCAGTGACATCATCGATGAGGAATCCAAGCTAATAAAAACTGCAGGCTTTCTATTACTGGAAAAGTTACATTGTTATAATGGAATCCACTGTTCCCACGATAATAATAAATTTTTTGGAAAAGAAAAAAAAAACATCTTCCTAACGATGATGTCACTGGCAGACAGGTTTTTGAACTCACCACAGCCCTCCTAAGAGACACAGATCTGGTAGGACAGGATTGTGCAGATATTATCGTGAGCATTAGTGAGGACTAATTAGGCTGTATGAAGATAGGTTGAAAAGTGGTGACCTTTAACCACTTTCACTTTCACTTGTTTTGACACTGTTTCAGTAATGAGGTCAAATAACTACAGGCTTACAAGCTGAACTTGTAGATCGGCTATTTTCGCTACTACTTGAGCGACACTCTTGTATGATGAACTTATAATATTTTCAATTATTATTATAATTTCATCAGATGAAGTAGGGCATTGATTTATGACAAACATTAAAAGTTTTCTTCTCCCTAAACCAGTGGTCAAGTTTTTCAAGTCAAATGTATTTAGGGTATGGGCACTGATGACGTGGAGGAGAGAAATTATATTTGTACAAGCTCTCACATCTACAAGCTCACAGAGTGTCACTTTGTGCCATGCTGTGAGCTTGTAGATCTGCTATTTCTTTGAATAACCAACATATAAATGGATAAAGTGGTCAAAATGATTGTGATGCTGCTGTACATTAACTATACTTTTGCTGGGGGACCCCCCTGCGGGACCCCTGGGGGTCCATGGGGGACCCCACTTCGAGAACTAATGCCCTACACCAGGGGTGGGCAACTTTGATGATGGCGAGGGCCACTATATTTCCACCTTCACTCCAGAGGGCCACATTGCATATTGCTACTTCCTACTTTGTCATTCTAGTATCTCATACAAAAGAAGCAAAAATAGCAGATCTACAAGCTCAAAATGCATCGCGCTGCGATGCATTTTGAGCTTGTAGATCTGCTATTTTTGCTTCTTTTGAATTGGAATCCTGAATTATTTTTTGTTCTTTTTTTATTGGAATCCTGAAATGTAACATTTTGATTTAATTTCAAACACATTTAATTATATATTCATGTTAACTTTATGAACCTAAATACAAATACCTACATTGGACATAAAAAAAATACATTTTAATACTACTATACTAGTCATTAAGCTACTAATATATACCGATGGAATTAAAGCAGATCATGGTTGTAATTGTAACAGCTGAAATCAACAATATATCAGTATTCTGGTATTAACCTGCGGGCCGCATTAAGTGAAGGTGGGGGGGCCGCCGGGCCGCCAGTCGCCCATGTATGCCCTACACAATCTGCATCGCCTCAACCAGAACTTTGTTTTGTTTTAGCTTTTATGGAGATGCGAGGTTTGTCTGGCCGACAGCATGGCCGCTGTGTGGACTGAGCGGCCAGCCTGCAGCTTTAGAGCAGCGAATCAGCGTGGTCAGGCTTGAGGAGAGTGCTGTCCACCCTGCTTCACTCTCGCTCGCGTGTGCACCGTTGCCATGACAACACAGCAAATCTCTTTTAACGATGGTGTGAAAAAGGAGGCTGCTTCGCCCCCACACCACCACCACCAACCCCCCAAAATCAACAAGCTCACATCGCACGCACACACAACTACGCACATCACACGGCCTCAACGCACGCACGCATGCATGCACACACAGATACGCACAGACACGCACACACGCACGCGCGCACGCACACACACACACACACACACACACACACACACACACACACACACACACACACACACACACACACACACACACACACACCAAGCGAGAGAGAGAACATGCCTAATATGTTATATCATTGGCTTGACAATATCTAATAATCTTGATAATATACCTCCTAAAATAAATCTCAACCAGCCATGACTAAAAACAGGTACATTTTGCCAACAATAATTTATGACACTGGGGCTATAGGCTGGGGTGCCCGCTGGCCTACTGGTCCAGGCGCATACCACATAAGGCATTGCCACGTAGGCATTGATGCCTGACGGCGTCACCGGTTCGATTCCCGATCCGGAACGACCTTACTTCTCTACCACACAGCTGTAAAATTCTGAAGTTTATACTTTTACTAATCTTCGTGTGGATCCCAACCCATCACAAAAGAGAGGGAAAATAAACAAAGAAACAATAAAAAAAATATATATAATAAGATAACTGTACAATATCCAAAACAAATGTCTTCTTTATGCCAAAATGAAAACCATGAGCCAAAATGAATATCATGAGCCAATATTTTGCCAAACCAATCTTTTTTGTTTACTATGGCATATTACTATATGGTAATATACGTATGGTGTCACCCCCCGTCTCTCCCCCCATTTCCTGTCAGTCTACTGTCCTATCCAATAAAGGCTAATAAATCTTTAAAAAAACATAGCCTACACAATTAAATGGGGAAAAGTAAGAGCTTGACAGAGAATAGATCTTATGTTATTTGGACACCATTGGCCCTCAGCACCACATAAAGACAGATGTACTGTATATCCACATAGCACACCTTTAGATCGAGTGGTATTCCAGGTTGGGATTTAGGAGGGAGGTTCTTCTTCGCTGTCCTGCCAGATTCGGCTGTTGCTCTGTGTACCAAGTTGCTTTTCAAGATTGATTCCTGGTGGCTGCAAAACATAACATCATTTCTGTTGAAATCCACTTTAAACCTGTGACAAAATTGAGAAAGATTCATGCCACGACAAAGTCTAGGAAGTCAGTGGTTCCCAAACCTTTGTGGATGCGTGTATCAAAACACTGTCTGGGTTAAGATAAGACCCGCCCGCGGAAACTTGTGATTGGCTGAACCGGAGGTAGGGAGCGCTCCGCCATGTTCACTTGGACCGTGCGGAGGTGGCGAAAGTCGGGAGGACGAACATTTACTGTTCTGGCCCCCTGGTTTACAACTTCTAACGGCGCTGAGTCGCCTCAAGCAACCTTCACAATGCTTGACGCGGCGATGCGCTCGCTACCGCTCGCTCGGCCTCGGAGGTGTCTCACGTGGCTCAAGGTTGCTTGAGACGCCGTGCCGCTGTCAACTCCATCGAAAACAAGCGCTCCTTTATCTTAACCCAGACGGTGTTTTGATACACGCTTTGTGGATCATGGTCCACTCTGATCCAAGGGCTGCCCATCTGACCACTTAACACGCAGCCAATAGGCTTACATGTGGACAGATGGGTGGGTCACATGCATTCTCAGAGCATGATTGTTTTAATGACATTTTCGTGGTTTTAAAGAAGAAGAAAAATACCATCACTTTTTTTTACGTTAATTTGTTTGGTATTAATGTTGCATGAGCAGCACACATCAGATAATGTCAATGATAATGAGTGATGGCAAGTCTGATACCAAGAGTGTAGGCATATCATTTAAGCCGTTCAATACAATTCTGACGTAGTTGCCTGTAAGTTACCACACATTCTTGAGCTGTAGATCCATGATTAACGTTAATTATGTATGCTCCTTCTGTATTTAATATCTCCTGAAAATTAGCAGATAACACTAAGCATAAATATGGTACACATAAAAACACTTACATAGTAGTAAGTTTTAAGGAAAAGATAATACAATAAAATATGATACAAACATAGCATAACAGTGCTACAAATGTGAGCTGAAATGATCTCACCTGATATTTCAGCTGCAGATGTATTTACCTAGTAAACCAGCTACAAATGTCTCATCGTAATTGACGGCAATATCAACCTCCAGACACATTAGTTGTACAATTACATTAGGTGCAATCCTAAGCAATCATAATTAAATCTAGTTCTCAGTCAGTAATCTGACGGGAGAGCATTAAAGAGGAAGAGGTTTGCCCTGGTGGTAAAACAAGTGTGAATAGCAAGCATCACAGTGTAGGTATAAATCTAATTGTGACATGCAGGGATTTAATTTGGGTCATTATGACCCACGCTCTCCAACCCAGTGGTGTTAAAACCTCCCCCCATGAGATCCCCTTTAAAGTTCTTCCTTTGAAAACTCCCACCTCCATCACATTTAAATGTGACATTTGTCAACATGCAAATGAGCATGGCCCTCTCCTAGCGCCACCATCAGGCCGATTTTTGCAAAACACATTTTTGGACACTGCTCCTGCAGCTTTTGGCCTAAAATCACGCAAAGCCGTACACAGTATCTCTAAAGTCATGTCATCAACATGGATCTGTCCCATTTTTCCATATTCCCTCCTGATTGGCTACCATTGCCTTCTAAAGTTTGTCTAATCTCCCGATTAGGGGAGTCTTATTATTGCAAACTGCATAAAAGTGACTTAATGTATATATTTACACACACACACACACACACACACACACACACACACACACACACACACACACACACACACACACACACACACACACACACACACGCACACACACACACTATAACCCCTCTCTCCTGTTCAGCTGGAATGCTATGATAATATTTGGTATAAATGTAATACCTTGTATTATTGTGTAAATGTAATACCTTGTATTATTGTGTAGGCTTGGGGCCTTCTTCTCTGCGATCCCTGAGCAGATGACCTTGGAGGTGACCTTGAACTCATCCACTTCTCCGATCACGATGACCGCTATGTCTCCGTCCCGACCCAAGAGCCAGTTCACACTTTTGACTTTGGCTGAAGGTGAAACACACAGACACACACAAGATCATTTTTGTTATATTTAGTTTAGTTGTATTTCAAAGTTAAAGTGTTGTTGAATTAATAATAAGCTCAAACCATTTATGATTAATTTATACAGTGGTTTAGTGTGCTGAAAATGGCAAGCGATGCGACATGCTGTGAGCTTATAAATCGACTATTCGTTGCGAAACACTGGCACACAAAGAAATATAAATGAAACTGATTGATGCTGAATTAGGGATGCACCTTCTATCCACACTGCTTGGTTATTATATTCATCTGTATGTTTATTTTACATCATACACACTCCCCACAGACCATTGTCTGTACCACTGTTTGGGAAACAGTGGTACATATAGATCATGCCAGTTTGACAAGAACAAGTGTTCGTTGTCCATACTTCAGCTGTGCCTTACATCCTCTTTTTGTTTCTTTCTTTGCTGAGAGGGGAGGAGGGCACACACTCACACAGATCGTGTACATTCTGTACAAAATACATGCATGATACAACACCAGGGACGTGCTGGCCATTGGGAAAAGCGGGACTACTCCCGAATGGCCGGTACATTCCCGGCCGGTCCAGGCCGTCCATTAGGAAAAAAATTATAATAAAATGTCGTTCCATTTTGGGGGCTGGGCGACCAACAAAGTAAATCGTCACTGTCGGGCAGAAACCTCGTATCTCCAAGTTTCAAATGTATACATTTTTTCGCAGAGCAAAGCCCTGCTTCATCATACAAGGCCGTTGCACAGAAGTAGTGAAAACAGCAGATCTACAAGCACACACCGCCTCGCACTGCGAGGCGTTGTGTGCTTGTAGATCGGCTGTTTTCAATAGTTTAAATCATTTTTAAAATGATAAATACAAAACAAACGGTTTTGGACATATAAGGTTTCCACCCGACAACGACGAAATATAACTCATGTGCAGTAATTGGCCCACTGGCTTGTCACTAGTCATGATCTGAAATGGCAAATCTTTGAGTAGCAGCAGCGCTATAGAGAGAGAGAGATCTCTCTCTATAGCGCGAAATGAGGGCCTCTCCTCCAACTCTTTTTCCCGGGCTGAATCAGGGGCCCAGCACGTCCCTGTACAACACATATCTCAGTACCATTGTACCGACTATGACTGGGAACACAGTGAGCACACAGAGGCAGCTGACACAGATTCACAAGGTGAAGTCTTGTCGGGCTGAAACCAGGGACACATATTATCATAGTGAACTGGTTTCGCCAGCTCGCCCGGCAGTCAGATAGCATTCCAGTTGGGGGCAAAACTAGGATGACAAGCCTGCATAACAAGGACCAGTCAGTGCATACTTTGGTAAACAAGCCATGAGAAAAAACAAGAAGTGGAAACAAGCGAGGTGCTTCAACATGGGTGCAGTCAGTCAGGTTGCATGGAGATAGATTCAAATACACCTTCCACATTATGTAAATGAGTCGCTGTATTCAGTGACATGATGTCACTGTTCTTTTTTCCTGAACATGTTAGACACGTCGCATCATACTAGGGCATTCACCGAATATTCGAATATCAAAGTCACTATTCGACGTTGTTCACCGAAGTCGAATATTCGCTTTTTTATTTTTTTATTGTTTTCTCTTTAAAAATATATATGGTTTATAAAGCTTGGCTAGATAGGAAGTCATAAGAATGAGTTGTCAATGCCCCTGCATGGTGGATGAATTTGTTAATGCTCTATACCAGGGGTTCTCAAACCTTTTTAGGCCGTGACCCCCAAATTAAACATATTTGAACTGGGGACTCCCACCCTGACAAGCGCTTGGAATTGTAGGTATTACATTTAATGTGACTCGGTTCTGCAGATACACATTGTGAAAATAGCTGATCTACATGCTCACAACGCCTCGCAACGCGAGGCTTTGTGAGCTTGTAGATCGGCTATTTTCACAATGTTCGCCTCTTGCTTACTTAATATTTGACAGTTTGGCCAGTCCTGTCGAATATTCGACTATTTGAATACTTTGAGGTAGAATAATTTGAATACTAAAAATCACTATTCGTGAATGCCGTACATCATACTGCGCCCCAATCAATCATATGAGAAAACATAACCGTATACTTAGTTGACCGTATTCCCCTGGGCCCTATACTTGACCATGGGCCTTAGACTTGCTTGGATTCCTAAAGGCCTACACTAATTATCTTTGCTGAAAATGGCTGATCTGCAAGCTCCCAATACATTGCAGCACGGCGCATTGTTGTGAGCTTGTAGATCTTCTATTTTTCGCTAACTGTACACTCTAGAATTGAGATGCTAGCTAGGGTCCAATAGTTAACCATGTGACCCACTGAATCGAACAAACTCTCTCCTCTGCCACATGCTAAACATTTTTAAAGTGACTCCAGAGTAGGGCTGTACAATTAACTGAAAAGGTATGAAAAACAAAGCAACTTCTAATCTTAAATGATATTACATTATTTTTATATTTGTAATATATTATTGGATCTCACAAAAACGTTCTAATAGATTGATTGTAATTGACTAAATCGATTTGTCTGATTAACCAGTTAAGCCCTGTATTATACTTGTACAATGGTACAAGTATAATACAAGTATAATAATATAGATAGCTAAAATAGCTAAAATAGCTGCTTACAGCAACTGTATAAGTAGCAAATAGCTCACAAATGTGTCGTATTGCGATGGGTTATGAACTTGGACCTGCAATTTTTTACCTTTTTATCGTTAATTTATTGTAATCAAGGCATAACAATATTGAAATAATCGTGGTAGCCTATTGATTTGAAGTCATATGACCCAGTCCTTCTCAGGAGGCACTGTGACAGTCTGGGAAGCATAGTGTTCCCGGTTCAATCCCTGGTTCCGTCAAGCATTATGTCGTAGTGTCCTTGAGCAAGACACTGAACCCCTCACTGCTCCTGATAGGGCATTCACCAAATATTCACATATTCGAATATTCGAATATCAAAGTCACTATTCGACGTTGTTCAACCAAGTCGAATATTCGCTTATTTAAATTTTTTATAGTTTTCTCTTTAAAAATATATAGTTTATAAAGCTTGGCTAGATAGGAAGTCATAAGAATGAGTTGTCAATGCCCCTGGTGGATGAATTTGTTAACGCTCTATACCAGGGCTTCTCAAACCTTTTTAGGCTGTGACCCCCAAAATAAACATATTTGAACTGCGGACCCCCACCCTGACAAGCACTTGGAATTCTAGGTATGGGGTGACTCGGTTCCACAGATATATATTGTGAAAATAGCAGATACATGCTCACAACGCCTCGCAACGCAAGGCGTTGTGAGCATGTAGATCGGCTATTTTCACAATGTTTGCCTCTTGCTTACTTAATATTTGACAGTTTGGCCAGTCCTGTCGAATATTCGACTATTCGAATACTTTGAGGTAGAATAATTCGAATACTAGACATACAGAGCATTCAGTTATTGTGCCAAGATTGTCGTGATGCGTAGAAGTGATGATGCTGTCAGAAGAAGCTAGTTTTGTAATCTGTCTCCATTCTCCAAGCTACAAGTGAATATCTACTCCCTCAACCTGCTAGCATGCACAACACACACACACACACACACACACACACACACACACACACACACACACACACACACACACACACACATACACACACATGTTCAAAAACATAGCCTATACCGGTACTTAACTCCAAGCACATGCTGAATTTACCACCACAACATGGCCTCATGATCACAAAAGCTTCTGTGTTATTTGTGACAGGTGACTTGTTGCACCATATAGATCTTCCACTACTTTGCATATAGCAACCTGCAAGCATGTGGGCTCTCACAAACAGCCACCCAGATGCAATCAAACTCTCCCTTTTGTGTTCCAAACGCATACATTTCCTGCATGCTTCCTGTTTTGCCCCCCTCGGTTAATTGTTCGAAGGAATCAGGACTTGACTCACTTCCTATTTGACACAGGAACGCTCGATTTGTAACTATCCACCATTTCCCTCTGCCCCAGACCAGTAAGCCAGGGGCAGTGAGCTGCAGACATGTGATCTATGCCTGAAATCTGCAGCCTCAACAGTGTGGAACAGTGTTTTAAGTGAACGGGGTGCATGACTTATAGAGACAGCTGCCCCAGTCATTAAGCGATAGATAGAGAGTGCACTGTTCCCCTACACAGTCAATAAGAAGTGCTTTGTTATTAGCCAAGGAAAAGACTCGGTTCCAGATCAAATGACTGCGTCAAGCAGAAGCGATGCACCAACTGTGGACATATAATTGGCCTTCAGTCACATTCAGGGGGGCCGGTGTTCACCGTGACGCCATATCTCACCCACACCTCTGAGAGCTGAGCCGTCACTCAGCACATTGTACACCACGAGCCCCTTTGCGTCATGGATGTCTCACACAGCCAACCAGCAAGGAGAAAATGCAGACGTGCGAGATTCTATAGTATGAGTCAAACCAGTTTTAAGGATGGCTACACCAACTGAACTGGGTTTCTGATTGTGTTGGCCTGGAATCTGCGTGTGAATGCCATGCATAGTGAGAAAGGTTGTAATCCAGAACGTATTTTAATGGTTAAAACTTTATTTATATTTATAGTATGTTACTACAATATAACTAGCACATCTTTAGGGCTGTCACGATATGACATTTTACATGACGATTAATTGTCACTCAAATAATTGCGATTAACGATTTTATTGTGTTTTTTTCATTGACAATTACATTTCTGTTTGGCTTTTAGGCTTTGAAGTTGTGCATGTCAGATATGACACAGAAGAAATTACTGACATATTTATACACACGCATATACACACGCATACACACGTCACACACACACACACATGTTCACATGTTCGTGACGCGTTGTGAGCTTGTAGATCGGCTATTTCCACTATTTTTGTATTTGAAAATATATGAAGATTTTTCAACTTGGAAACGATTATGACAATTATGACAAAATAATCACGATTATGTGAAATAATTGCGATTAGACGATTATTTAATAATTGTGACAGGCCTACACATCTTTAGTGGTTGGAGGTGGTCTACCTACTCTTCCATTGAGCAATCTAGTGTAAGGTAGGACAACTACTGGTTGACAAGCAGTGCTGCATCAAGCTCATAAGCACGGCAATTATGTCTTGTAAAGAGTGGTAAATGTTCAAGTTTGGTCTCTTGTGTGGGAGACCGCGGTTCAAATCCCAGGTACAACATAAAAGCTACAGATTGCATCTTTAGTCCTACATGCAGTGTAAAATCCTCATTAATTCTCTTCGTTACCCATGTTGCTTTTGTATTCTCTAGTTGGAGCTATTTTTGTTAATGGTAGACCTGACGTCTCATTCTAGGTCGCTGTTGTTCAGACATCTTGGTCCCAGTGAAAATTCCTGTGCCTTGCTACGGCCTGTAGATACACTGTGCTTAGGGGAAAGTAAACAGGCTGATTTCAACCCAAGCCAAGAGGTAGGAATACAAACACATGCATGCGCAGGCATGCACAAGCATGCAGGCACACACACGCACACACGTACACACACAGACACGCACACACGCACACGCACGCACGCACGCACGCACGCACGCACGCACGCACACACACACACACACACACACACAGATTCCAAATATTGTAAAATCCCATTAAAATAGGTCTATTGTAAATAAAGGTAATTCACACCCATTAAACTATAAGATGTCACCCAATTCATTGTGTTATCTGACAATGTATAGCCTATGTTTTGACTGTTTGAATCGCTGAGACTACTACACTACCAATGTTTGGTTTTCTACCTTCTTCATAAATCTGATCATGTGTCATTGTGGAACATACGTTCAACTTAATGTCCCTATTAATGTCTGGGCACAACTTCTGAGACGGTGATGGACTTGGTAATGTAGGGCAGCTTATTTTGAACGCTATACTTATCTTTTGGGAAACTTTCCACTCGAGCCGGGGCCAAATTGACGTCATGTAAACAGCGCAACCTAGTTTATAGACTACCATCTCACTGTGGCCGTGCTATAGCAAACAGCTGTTGGGGTGACAAGCTACAGCAGACACAGGATGTCTCAACAGCACAGGATGTCTGTCAGAAGTGAACTAACCAAAACCACAGTTGCCTTGCAGCACAATGTCTTAGATGTTGCAGCAGTATGCAGTAGTACTGTTAACTATTAGCTAAAACCTACAGTACATTGTTTTACATTTTAGTGGCTGTTGCCCTCATCCAGATTCCAGACACGGTTGGACTGAGTAGGTACGAGATCAGTGTCTTGTTCAAAGGCCTTTAGTGGCAAAACTGGGACTTTTCCTGGTTTCATTATTGAGGGCTAGCTGTCACTTGGTAAAATCGTGCTCTTTCGAACAACCATCATTTCGACCGGAGGGTTAGCGACTCACTCCATGAGGTTAGGGTTAGGGTGAGGGTTAGAGTCGGGTGTCAAAAAGATGACATGTAGTAACAGCGACACGCTCCCCACTTGAGCAACAGTTCTTGTAATGACCTGCACAAAAACACAGGCATGCACACACACACACACACACACACACACACACACACACACACACACACACACACACACACACACACACACACACGGACAGAACATGTACCACCATCTTGTCTAAATGGACTAGTGTAAAACATCCCACGTGGTGAAAAGGCCAACAGTGGAACCAAAGCCACAAAACATGAAGAAATAGAAAAACCAACTGAAGACGAGGTGCTGCTGGTGGTTTGCATAGTGTGGGACGGACGGACGGACAGATGGATGTTTTACCTGAGTTTGGCTTGGTTCTCAGGGGCTCTTCTCTCTCGACTTTCTCCTCGCGCTCCTTCCAGCGGCGGACCTGCTCCTCTCGCATCTTCCGGAACAGAGTCTTCTTCTGGTCTTCGCTGAGGGCCTCCAGCACATCGGGGTCGATGTACATGTCCTTAAGGATCTGCTGCAGCATGTTGGAGGCTGGGTGGGCTGTTGGGTTGGTCGGATAGATGGATGGATGGATGGATGGAGGATGGGAGAACTTAGGTACCACCAGGGCAAGCGGTAGAAGTTGTGTGTGTGTAGCAAGGGTTTGTTGATCCTCTGAGGTTGAGTGGTTCAGAGGAATCGTCATCAGAGGAAGTTGATCATCGTCGCTGCTTTATCCATATCCCGCACACACGCACATGTACATACATGCCTACTGTGTTTCAGGCTGAATCGAGGCAGGCACTCATCCTCACACGCATACATTCACGCACGCTGCGGCTGCATTTCCCCTGAGTGTGTTTCCCCTCAGTCCCTCCTTCCTCTGTCGACGTCAGTGTCTTCGGTCTCTGGAGGCCATCACTGGGACACTCTACAAAAGTGAAATGAAGAAATAGACATATTAGACAAAAAGAAACAAGTGAAAGTTGGTGAGATTTTATTGCACCTCGCTCGCTTCTCTCTGCGATCAAAGTTAAACAACAAAACAATCTAGAGTTGATAAGCCCGTCCTAGTATCCCCACTTCTGTTTCTCACACAATTATGTGTTGTTCTCGGAACATTCTCTGTTTCTCTCCCCCTGGCCTTCCTTCCGTTCCTAAATGCAGGAAGTTTGTCTCTTCGGATTCTTTGGTCACGTAAAAAAAAAGAACAGGCAGTTTTTGAATACGGAAGAAGAGCTCAAGAACTCTCTCTCTTTCTCTCTCTCTCCCCTTCTCTCTCTCTCTTTTTTCAAACTGTCAGACTGACTGACCCAGAATGGGAGGAGATTCCAAAGGAATGGGACTGCTTCTGTCATCATTGCCTCCTCTCCCTCCCTCTTCCTCCCTCCTCCTCCTCCCTGCCTCCTCCTCAACACACATCACTGTCCAGCCCCCCTTTCCCTCAAACGCCCAATGCATGAGGTTGCTAGCTGTCGCTCTTTGCTTTAACATGGCCATTCGCTGGTTGTTGTGACCAATCAACAAGGGTCTGCAGAGAGCCCTGGGCAACATGAGTCAGATTGCGTCTCAGCCCGGGGGTGATGGGAGGAGGAGGAGGTGGTGGGGGGGCTCAGCGGATTCCTCCAATCGCAGTAGCTAGAGGCACAACAATGGCTTCCCCCACAGGCAGCAGGCAGCACTTGAGATGGGGGGGGGGGAGAAGCAAGGCTTGTCTTGAGACAGAAACTATCACACTGATGGAATACGGAATACATTCTCCTGCAACGACTAAACGTGCGAAATTTAAGCGGAGAGGGAAGTGCAGTCACGGGGTTACAGGGGAGAGAAAGCGACTGATAGATAACACAGGGGGGGAAGTGTGAAGTGAGAAGGGTAGAATTAGTGAAAAGAGGAAGTACTCACAGTGGGATGTAGAGCTCCGTTCCTCACAGGCAGCAGCAGACTGTGTATGCTAACTAGAGGGCTGCTTGTGGGTTCCTCCTTGTCTTTTGTGTGTGTTTGACTGCACTGATGACATCACAGCATTCCATAAACTCTCAACTCTCAGCTCTCTCAGCTACCCCTCTCTCTCTCTCTCTCTCTCTCTCTCTCCCTCTCTCTCTCTCTCTCTCTCTCTCTCTGTCTCTCTCTTCTCTCTCTCTCTCTCTCCCTCTCGCTCTAAAAAAAGGAACAAACCAGAAGAGAGACTGATCTTTAAATATTTTTTTCTGTCATGTGTTGATGCTTGCAATGACTGAGTAAAAAGTCCATGTATTTGCAAAGGCACTTGGCCAATAGAAGCAACTCTAACTCAGGTTTTTTTGTATCCTACCCGGAAAATGACAAAACAATATTACTCTCTGCAGAAGTTAGATTTTTGATAGCATGACAAGAGTTCTAAGTGTAGTTTGATAATACTAAAAGATATATACATAAAGATAGTTAGACAAAGTGAGAATGTACTATATACAGTGTATTTTACAGTGTAGCAGACACACAGAGTGAAGGTACTTCACCCTGTGCTATTTGCAAACTAAAGTATTCAATCAAAAGGTCGGAGCAAGAGTCATAAATGTTGACATGACATGAAGGAGTTAGAGCACTAAAAGAAGATTATGTGCTACCCAGTAACTAAAACAACAAGTAACAGATTAGCGAGAATCCATATAGCCTAGAGCAGTAGTTATCAAACATGTTCATGTCAAGGACCCCCAAATTGATACGTAGTTGGCCATGGACCCCCATTCGAAAATATTTTGTATCAGGGACTCTTCATAAATAATTCAAGATTTGAAAATATATATTTAAAAAATAGCAGATCATACTCACAACAAATTGCAATGTAAACCATTATGAGATGGTAGATTGGCTCTTTTAGAACAGCAAAAAAATGAAATGGAGCTTAAGTTGTTTTTAATTGTCCCTCAGTTTAGCCGGGGACCCCTTGGGACCTCCTCAAGGACCCCTGGGTGTCAGCAGACCTCACCTTGAGAACCAGGGCACTAAATAATCGAACTGGTGGCATCTGGGTGGGAGAGAGAGGGGGATGTTTATGGCATGGTGGTTATGTAGGAGGCAAGCCGTCCAGAAATGGGTCCGTCAGTGATTGTGTCCAGGGGCGTCACAAGGGGTAGGAAAGTGGGACTGAGTTACCAGGGCCCAAGGTGTTGGAGGGGCCTTAATTATTTTATACTTTAGCTATTGAAAAATAGCAGATATACAAGCTCACAGCGCGGCACCGAGTGCCGCGCTGCGAGCTTGTAGATCTGCTATTTTTGAAAAGTCGTGAAAATGTGTGCACATTTTTGAATATATGTATTTTTTTAAGCGAACATTTGTAACTAAGATTTTGCTTCTGGGTGGTCCCTGGAACTCAATATTTTGAGATGGGGTTCCGTCACCCCGTGGCCAAATACATACCATTTTGGGGGTCCTTCACATGAAAAGGTTTGAGCTCCACTGACATAGAAAGGTTTTTCAACAAAAAAAAAACTTGAAATATTCAAAGATTTTCATGATTTTTCAAAAATAGCAGATCTACAAGCTTGCAGCGCGGCACTCGGTGCCGCGCTGTGAGCTTGTATATCTGCTATTTTTCAATAGTTAAAGCACAGGGGCCCCGCAGTGAATCCTTGTACCCAGGGCCCAGAATTTGGTGCGACGTCCCTGATTGTGTCTGTGTGGCACACACTCTCACAAACCTCTGGACCTATCAAACAAATGTCTCGTGCACACTGCCAGTCACCCTGTAGACAATATGCCCCTCGGTGTGTTCCACGATTTCTAGCGGAAGTGCTGTGGTTAACGGAAGTTACGTCATGCGATGCGGGTCTGTTTACATTCCCCAGCGAAAAAAATAAAATTGATTGTAGCTCTTAACTCGCTCTTAATAGGTGTAACATTGCTTGAATCAATGTTTTTGTTTGTATATTGTTTATTGCGAGCGCAACCGACGGAGCAGGCGACGTATACCAGAGTTTTTCGTGCAGGGAATACGTTTGAAGGAACACCGCACTGTGAAAAAAATACAGCTTCCGGTGAAATTCCCACGGCGGAAGTTGAACGTTTTCTGCCTTCTATTGTCACCAGGCTTTTCTCTTCGCAGATGAGTAAGGCTGGCTACGCGAGGCTAACTGCCAGTAGGCCAAGGAAGAGCCTCTCGGAAATATTACGCATATATATATATTTTTTGAAATATTAAACTTTTATTTTATAATGAAAGTCAATGCCGATCGGAATGGGCAGAATCCTTGCCCAAATATGGAATCATAACCTTATTCTTGGGTCACGGTCCGGACCCATTTTGATGGGTCACGGTCGTGTTTTCTATTATTATTTCAAGACTTAAAAAAAGTACTAAAAGTAACAATTACATTATTAAACTATAAATGTGTACTCCTCTGGAGCACAGGTCTCCGCCAGGCCCAAACGTAGTCACTTGGAATGCAATCTGGCTAGCCATCGTCAAAGAAAAGGTCCTTTTCGGGGCATAGAAGTCTTGAACGTTGATGGAGATTAGCTGTCCACAGACAGACAGATGACGAACACACAGAAGGACGGACAGGGACAGGCAGAGACAAGCCGAAGAGACGAGAGAAATAAAATAATATATATTTAAAAACAATTCCATGAATTTGAAAAAAAAACAAAAAAAAAAAACGTTTAAGTCGTACTGAGCTTGTATATCTGCTATTTTCACTAGTTTGGGTCACAGGGTGACATCAGATTTCTCTTTTGGAAAACGTTTGGGAACCACAGACATAGATTAGGTCTGAGATGCACATGAAGACACGTTGTTATTTGGCGCCCGTCTTCTTTATTTGACAGCTTGGCCAGGCACTACGAGGAATATAATTGACAGTGTTCATGTTGACTCCTACTGGTTCATCATGTGCCTGTTCAGCTGGGAGGGGAACTAGGTGTGATAGCGTGAACCACGTGCACGTCTCAATGAAACTCCTCGCTGTCAGGTGAGAAGAAGCGGCTGGTGACTCTATGTGTATCGGACGCACACGGTGGTCTAGAACCGTTCATCCCACCGGCTTCAATTTGGTCATTTTAGAAGTATTAAAAAGTCCTTAAAGGGGAAAACCACCCATTTTCAATATTGAACTATGTCATTAATATACCTTAGAGGAGTTGTGTGGAAATAATTTAAAAAAAGTCACTGGTGTGATTTACAATACAAACCCCAAAATCTATCCAGCTCTAGGCAACACAGAAGGGGGGGGGGCTTTTTTTTTATTTCCACACAGCTCCTCTAAGGTATATTAATGACATAGTTCAATATTGAAAATGGGTGGTTTCCCCTTTAAATTGTCTCTTTAGAGATGTGCATATCGTGGTATAAATTTGTACGTTCTTTCACAAAGTAAAGCCCTGCTTCATCATACAAGGCCGGTGCACAAAAGTAGTGAAAACAGACGATCTACAAGCACACAACGCCTCGCACCGCGAGGCGTTGTGTGCTTGTAGATCGTCTGTTTTCACTAGTTTAAATCATTTTTTAAATGATAAATGCAAAACTAACGGTTTTGGACATACAAGGTTTTCACCCGACAATGACGATATGTACCCTATACACTTAAACGTTATGGTGGTGTATTTACTGTTGAGTGAGAAAGCAATGTTGCACATTAAGTTAATCATCTGTGGACCCCCCTGGGGGTCCCAACCCACATGTTGAGAAGCAGTGCTCTAGGAGTGCTGTGTGGAAGGTGGTGAGGTGGGCTGAGCGTTCCACAGGGAGCTCTCTCTCTCTCCTGTCCCTGGAGGGCGAGTACGACAGCGGACTGCCTGAGTAGGGCAAAAAGAATAATGAAGGACAAACTTTTTGTTGATGCAAAATGGAAAAATGGAAAATGCAAAGCCCTGGAGGGGCCTCACGGCCCGGGGCTCCACGTCTCAGAAACAGTTTTGTTTTCCCTGCGGCTGTCAGAGTCCTGAATGAGGACACGGGAAAGAAATACAAATAACAAAATGAAACAACTGTACGACTGTCCTGAGCAGCTGCTCAAAATGGTACTTGTGCAATGAATGTACATAGACGCGGTGGTGGAAGAAGTACTCACGTGTTATACTTAAGTAAAAGTATCAATACTGCAATGTAGAAAAATACGGTAAGTAAAGTAAAAGTCCGGAATTCAAAATGTACTTGAGTAAAAATATGTGTTGGTATCAAAATGTACTTAAAGTACCAAAAGTAAAATATGTTTGTGAGCTTGTAGATCGGCTATTTTCAAATGGGTATAAAATAGGGCTAAAGTGTTGTTATGTATGCTTCATAATATTATAATTTAGTAGTCCTGTGCCCGCGGGGTATGCACAGTAAATAAGGGATTGAATGTAAAAGAGTCTCAGGAGCAATGTTGGAGAACCCAGACCGGTGCCCGTTGGGCAGAACAGTCACCATTGACGTCCAGTTGTGCAATACCCGTTGTATCAGTCTGTGATGTCTCCAAATGTGGCCATTGTTTCAGCATGCAGCTGTTACCATGGTGGCAACACTGTTTGTTTAGTATCAGTGATGTCAGCATGCTCATCTCCAAATGTGGGCATTGTTTCAGCAAGCGGCTGTTAAAATGGTGGATGTCAGCAGCATGCTCATCTCCATATTTGGGCATTGTTTCAGCATGTGGCTGTCACCATGATGGCGATCCTGTTTAGTATCAGTGATGATAGCATTGCAGACAAATGACAGACGGCGGTCTTCATCTCCAAATGTGGGCATTGTTTCAGCATGCGGCTGTTACCATGGTGGCGACAATGTTTAATATCAGTGATGTCAGCATGCTCATCACCAAATTTGGGCATTGTTTCAGCATGCAGCTGTTACCATCAGGGGTGTCGCACAAGATTCTGGGCCCTGGGTACAAGGATTCAAAATAGCAGATATACAAGCTCACAGCGCTGTGAGCTTGTAGATCTGCTATTTTTGAAAAAACGTGAAAAGTCTTGGAATATTTCAAATCCTTCTAACGTTTTTTGAAAAACCTATGTTTCTATGTCAGTGGTGCTCAAACCTTTTCATATGAAGGACCCCCAAAATTATATGTATTTGGCCATGGACCCCCACCTCAAAATATTTAGTTCCAGGGACCCCCCAGAAGCAAAATGTGAGTTACAAATGTTCGACTTGGTATGATGAAAAATAGCAGAAATACAAGCTTGCAACGCGGCACTCGGTGCCGCACTGTGAGCTTGGATATCTTCTATTTTTCGTTAGCTAAAGTATAAAATAATTAAGGCCCCTCCACCTTGGGCCCTAGAATCTCAGTCCCACTTTTACCCCCCTTGTGACGCCCCTGGTTACCATGGCAGCGACACTTGGTATCAGTGATGCCAGCATCCAGACAGACGGTTAGACAGACAGACATTCGGTAAATGAATAGTTAGATATCTGCAAAGTAACTAGTAACTAATGTTTTCAAATAATTGTAGTGCAGTAAAAGTACAATATTTGGATCCGAAATGTAGTGGAGTAGAAGTAAAAGTATTGGAAATTTGTAATACTCAAGTAAAGTACAAATACCTCAAAATTGTACTTAAGTACAGTTTAAGTAAATGTACTTAGCTACTTTACACCACTGCATAGACAAGTTTTGTAACCTATTTTCACCCAGTGCCAATTGCCTATGTAATCCTGGGCTCTGCCCTCCCTCTGCCGCACCTGAGGAGACAACGACTGTCCTCATGCTTCCTTCTATGCATGAGTAGTCCAAGTTGCTTCTTTTCACCTGACAGTGGGGATTTTCCCGGTTTGGACGTAGCCCGTGGAAGGAACACGTTATAACTTATTCCAACCAGTTCCTTTCCCCTCCATCAGGCGCCCCGGCTGGCCAGGGGGTGGCAGTATAGAGACCAGGATTACTGCTTGTGTTTGGGAGGGTATACCCTAGGAGACACGGGGAGAATATTCTTGACATTTTCTGAACCTATAATGACAGAATACCAAAATGTTTGCCCTAAAACACAGTCACCCCAGGGGAAATTCCGGCAACCTCGGAACGGTCGCCATCCATGGTATTCCTAAACGTAACCTCATTACTATGTCTAAACCTAACCTTATTCCTATACATAACCTTAGTGAACTATGCCGGCCGAGCCTTCCAGTTACCTAATGATTACATTGGGCCTCATTCACCAATAAGTTCTTAACCTTCCTCTTAACCTGTTCTTAAATTTCTTGAAGGTTTTTTTTTTGGGAGGGGATGCAATTTTCAGACCTGTTGAAAACTAGTCTAAAGCAGTGGTTCTAAACATTTTCATGTCAAGGACCACCACATTGACATGCATTCTGCAGACCCCCACCTGAAAATATTTTCTGCCTGGGAAGATTTTTCAAGATTTTTCATAGTGTTTAAAAAATATCCGATCTACAAGCTCAAAATAATGGTAATGCGTTGTGAGCTTGTAGATCGGCTATTTTCAAACAAAGTTTAAAACTGGGTTAAAATGGTAAAACTTCCTCGTTTTACAGTGGACCCCCTGGAACTTCCTAAAGGATCCCTGGGGGTCCCCAAACCACACTTTGAGAACCACTGCTCTAAAGATATGATACAAATATTTTGGTGATTTAAATCATATTATTATACAACTGTAGAATTGAAGAAACATAAAGAACAAATTATTTTAGCACAGCATGTCACACTTAAAAGGCCACCCTAAGAGTGCTCTACAGTGTGCGTAGATTTTTTTCTTAACATAAGAACAAATCACAGCTAAGAAAACATTGGTGTATGCCAAATCTTCTTAAAAAACTTCTTGAAAGGGTCTAAGAACAAATTTCTTCGTAAGAACGTTCGTAAGTAGGTTGGTGAATCGGGCCCAATGATTACATTGATTAGTTTGATTAACTTTTGCACCCCTAGATCTAAGTTCTGTGAGTGAGTTAAGCATGCCAATCCTTTGGACTAGCCTTTGTCATTAATATAACAGGTTGCAGGGGGTTGGGGTTTCCTGTGATAGGAGGGGAGGATTGCCACTTTCATTTCATGGCTGTGGCCTGGCAGAGATTGCATGAATTTGGTTTTAGACTATGCGTGGTACTGAGATATAAATGTAACATTTACAGTCTTCAGTTATGTTTGTGTGTTAAATCATTCCCTCCTGTTGAATTGTCTCAATTGCCATCAACTGACAAAACTGTCTGGATGAGGTCTGGTCCACACGGTAGTGGTCCAAGCACCTAGGCTGGTAATTTGGCATGACAGTGGGTTTGCGAGTCCCGATCCCAATGACTTTTTGCTGCGTGTCACCCCCCACCCCAAAGGTAGAAAAAGCCCCCAAAAATATCTTTAAAACCGTCTCGATGCAATCATAATAACATTAATGGAGTAATATCTACCACTAATATAAGAGCCAATCCCTGTTTCAACAATACTAAGAAACAGCAAAAAGCATACAATACAAAATACATTTCAATTTATTGCAGCTGTAAATTCTGTTTATCTCTGTCAGGTTCCTGTATTGGCGTCTCTTCCTGAGGTCAGTCTCAATGCTATTGCCTCGTATCTTGTTAGCAGTAGCAGTAGGCTACTTAACAAGTTACACACCCCATTTATATGCAGCCGGGCCATCCTTGTTAATTTACGCTGTGTCACTCCTTGGGTTTCAAATTCAGACCACCAAGCCTGAGGGCGATTGTTCTTGTCAGAAAGCGTGCCATGAATGGTTGATTTTGATAAAAACTGGGGGAACAGACACTTGCGCGCATGTGCATTTGCCCTCAGTAGAACTGCTATGGAGGCAGCACCCCTGACACCCCCCCCCCCACCCCGCCCTCCTTGGCAGCAGATAGCAGATATAAAATATCAGTCTCTTGGTGTCACATTGCAGCAGATTATAGTCATAGTGCAGTGCTGCAACAGTGGAGAGTAATCAAAGACATAAACAGTATAAATAAAGTGCTAATGCCTCTATGGCGGCATATGTCACCAAAACTGACTTGGTGACAGAGCTTATAGTGCTTGTGGGGCCTGGCGGACAGTGGGCCCTGGCGGACAGTGCGGCATGCGAGTGTGCAGTGATCCTGAGGAGAATGCTGACCATTATAATCACCACCTGCCCCTTACACAGACCACCCTCAGAAGACAGCCTCTTCGACCTGGCTTCACAACACCGAGTTGGATCTCTGACGTGACGTTACACGAAAGAAGAAGAAGTGCTCTTCGTAAGACAGGTGGAAACTGTTCCATAGTCTGGTCATGTGGCTTTTGTTACATAGGTATCACTTGCCTTGCCTAGCCTGTCTGACTGCAGTGGCGTGAGCAGCAGGTTGTGGCTGGGGTGGTGAGCATCGTTGATGCTCCCCCTGTTCGGGTCAGTGTGTCTAATGTGTGTGATGCTGTCCATTCTGACCTTGACCTATTTGACTAGGTCCAGTATGCAGTACCCATCCAGACCCAGATGTCTTAGCTTTGTCTTTAGCAGGAACTATTGTGTTCTATGCCGAGCTGTAGTCCACGAACAGCATTCGTGCACAACTTTTCCTCACCTCGAGGTGAGAAAGGGCAGTATGAAGAGCCATGGGAATTAGGGGTGGATATTGGCAAGAATCTTGCGATGCAATAGTATCACAATATAATGCGAATCTTTGCGATACGATACTATTGCGATTTATCAGCTTTAAAAGCTGAAGTCGCTGCTCTAATGTTGTTTTTTCGTCGTTCGCAGCCATTTTCTCAGGGGACCTCACTCACTGAACCTGGGAAGGGGAAGTAGCTACTATAGTACAGCGACATCTAAGAGGCAGCAGAGTGTCAAGACTAGACTTCTATCATTGGTTCCTATGCATGGGAACATATTTTATTTTCCTCAAAGTATCGTGATACTACGGCCTGAAGTATCGATACAGTATTGGCAAATAGACTATCGCAATATATTGCCATATCGATTATATTGCCCAACCCTAATGGCAATTGCATCGTTAGTGGATCTAGTTTGACAGTATGCAAATTGCAATGGGTCCAGTGAGGCAGGCATCATGGAACAAATGGCATTGAGGTACAGGTGACATGTCTCCAGTCGCTGTGACATGATATCTTGGGTTCTTGGGACAGGCACAATGTCATCTTGAAGCCCGGGGTGACCACAGCCTGGGAGAGGGTGAGGTTGAAAATAACAAAAGCAAACACTCCTGCCAGCTGGTCTGCACATGCTCTGAGGACACAGACTGGGAAGCCATTAGGCTTTGGGGGAATACATGCATTGCACTTCATTGGCCTATTGGCAGCCAGTCATTCTTATTTTTGATATGTTGTTTAGGACCGATGGTTGATGGACGGACGGGTGGACGGACGGATGGGCGCATGGACAGACAGACAGACGGGCGGATGGACAGACAAGGCCAAAAAGAAAAGCACATAACTTTCAGCTTCTAGGTAGATATATTAACGGGGGTAATTCTTATTTTATAACAACACGTGAAACTCTGTTAACCACAGGCTACATGTTCGGCAAATATTGAAAACCCTATGGTTGCCTATAAATTCTGCAAAAGGCTTTGGGACAACAAACTGTAGCACTCAGACTACTCAACTGGCACTTGAGCTTTATATTTATTAGTAAACAGTACCCCCTAGTGGCCAAAATGTGTTACTCCTGCAACAGTCTAAACCCCTGAACTAAAATGTTAGCAAACAACAGATTCTAGAATCTATCATTATGTCATATACCACTAGATCACAGACCAGGGAGGCTATACACAGTATGGCCAGAAACAGATGGGTGGTGACATGTTCCTGCCAACACTAAATCAATCACATTAATTTACCACTTATTATTTACCTACAGACATACGTAGATGAAGACAAACGCTGGCTTTCACATGCATGTGTGTTGTGTACACTGACTGCTTCCTTCTAAGTACACTTGGGAGGATCCATGAATGCATTAATTCCCGAACCATTAAAGGAGTACTTCGCCCATTTTCAACCTTATCTTTGTATAATTAATTCCTCACTAATAATCAAACAATAATTATAAGATGGCACAAGTTTGGTCTTTTCATTCTGCATCTCATTGGTGGGCAGTTCAGATCAGTCAAGAAATGACATCATCAATGCAGATTCCAGGCTAATAGAAATGTCACCCTTCCTCTTACTGCAAAGTTATGTTCTTGCATTAATACAAACTAATTTAACATGACCAAATCTGCCTAGCGACAATGTCACTCGTAGGCGGGTTTCTGAACACAGCCCTCCTCTGAGACAAATCATCTTAAAATAAGCATTAGTGAGGACAGTCGAGGACAGTAGTATGCACTTAAATGCTGACAGGATATAATAAACACTATGTAGCAAGCCTACTAGCATTTATACATATTAGATTCCATACTCTTCCATACTCTGTATGTCACTCACTCATCTGTTCTGCCACCATATACTGTACACACTACACAGCACACAATGTTATGTAGGCCTAGTATACAGTGTGTGTGCTATTGTGTTCACAGCAAACTGGAGTGTTACATGAACTATTAAACTTTAAATGTTTATACTCCTGATTTTAATGTGGATATGACACTTAAATGTTTGGCGGCAATGATGTACTGTATGTTGGGTCTACTTATACCAAACATTAATGCAAGTTCCTAATATCGCCATCGCTTGCATTGACCCCTTAAACATTAAGGGATCAATGAAAGTGATGGGGATATTCTTTCAATACATCCATCATTCGATGTGCCAAAACAGTGGTTCTAAGAATTCGATTTATTTGTTATGCATCCTCACATAAAACAAGGAACGTTTGATGAACATTGAAAAGGTTATACATGCATAGTTGCATATATCATAATCTTAATTGCATGTATTTGCCATACACATTTGGATGTGTTGGGAAAACATTAGTGTTTGGTATAAGTGAGCCGGGAGCCCTCTAGTGACAGGTTGTTGGTGTTGCAAACAGGTTGCTGCTTGGGCTTCTTACCTTTGCCATAGCACCTGGGTCAAAGGCATAAACAGTGGTCCACTTTCCATTTATTGAGTAGGAAGCAAAGTTGAGATAATAGCTAATAGGGCTTTCAACTTTGAGAAAATCCAATCCCTTATAGCACTCCTGCTCAGAACTTACACTATAACTACACTATAATAGATAATTAGCTCAATAGCAACATGGTATCAGCCACTTAGATGGATACCTAAAGTACAATATACTGAGAAAGGTAGCATGTGTTTCTCAAATAAACATGGGAATATTGTGTAATTCCAAATATTCAATTGATTACATATTGCATAGTCCAGATGAACAGAGAGCAAAGCAATACTTTATTTTTCAGCATGTACTAGTACTACTCGTTGGAATGGAATGTTAAAACATCATTCTGTATTTGTTGTTGCAAAAAGTACATCTTTCAAGGTGTAAAATAAGCTGAATTACGACAAAATGTGTTTTTAGGCCTCAGATTGTCTTTCAGAAAATAAGTACAATCACTATCAAGTATAACCTTATACAGTATATGTTTTCTAAACAATATTCTCAAGTCTTCCACTTAATCACAGACAAGATTTCCCGATGTTTTCACTTCTTTTCAACAAGAACACAAACCGCATGGAAAACATACATAGTGAATATAATCCCCCACCCCCGCCCAGATATGGGTCAATTCAAATGATTTCTAAAATTTGTAAAATGTACATGAAATTATAGTTTAATGCATCATAACCAAATTAAAATGTTCTTTATTTATTTATTTTACAAGAAAATGGAGGCAACATAAAGAGAGAAGAATGACATTCTTTGTTGAGATCATTTGAGACAAGTATTGGTCAGGCATATCATTCACCTGGGAAAGCAAAGTGCTACAAACAACAGCCACCAGAGACAGTTCACCAGACACCTTCATGAGGATTGGACCAAAGCACCTTTCTTTATTAAAGCAAAAAAAAAAAAGGGAAAAAAAAATATTAAAGAACGAATATTATAACAGAGATCACTTTTTGCTTCAGGGAGTTATTAATACTTATTTTTGTCATAACCACTTGAACCCTAGCATCTCTATTCTGGGCATTATGTGAACATTTGGCAAAAAATAGCAGATCTACAAGCTCACAACAACCTATAGCGATATGTTGCGAGTGATATGTAGATCAGCTATTTTCAGTGAAGGGATTTGGTATAGAGGGAAAAGGAAAGGGCCTGGTATTGATAGACCTCTGGCTGATATAGAGTGTTATATATGCCAGAACAGTTAAGTGGTTAACTGTTCTGGCATATATAACCATTGACATCTCTTCAACATCAACCATATGTGATGTTTCCCCACTTCCAAGAGAGACATACATATTATGGCTAACTTGTTGACAGTGTTCTCTTTCAAGTTAAAATAGTTAAAAGGTGAATTTCTACGCCGATAAGGCAGATAGGGAGCTTGGTTAGCTATGCTTCTTTTAAATTCTGTATCTCCTAGTCGGAGCCTTTGAGTGCAGATAAGGGGTACACCCCTTTTAAGAGAAATAAACATGGAATTCAGCCACATGCTTTCAAATAGTAATCATATATTTAATTGATATACATATATTGCCACCATTGGCACATACGATATTGCACACAGTGATGAAATGTTGCTCAGAAAAAATATATCTTTATATATTCTTTATGGGCAAAAACATTCCAAAATTACAAATAATGTGGAATAACGCTGAAAAGGTAAAACAAAAACAAAAAACAAAAAAAAACATGCTTGCTACTCCCCATTAGTTGAGCGACTTACAAATTACACATTGACTACCCAAGCCATAGAACTAGCATTTTTAAAGGGGCTCCGACAGATAGTTTGAATCCGTTCAGGGCCACAGCGATGTTTTCCCCAGTCAGCCACTGCTCTCCCTCCAGCCGCGCATGGCTTGTGCAGAGCAGACTCTTCTGCATGGACTCGCATCTAGGTGACCACCCCCCTTCCATGTTTACATGTCGGCCGATACCTGGATGGCTTGGGGGAAATGGGGATGGCAATGAGGTTATAGGGAAGGAGAGGTAGCAGAAAATAAGTCTGCTCCTGTTTTGTTTTTTTTCCTAAAAGGGTTTATAGTAAACCCTTGTTATAGCACCACAAGTTGTGCACTTGAGCACACAAGAGGGCCAAGACAAAAATGACAAAATACATTTTAAAAAAACTAAAAGAGGCATTAATAACAAGAACCCAAACTGCGATCCAAAGCACCAGGCCAGCATGTAAGCATGCGGAAGTGTGTAAGGCACCAGGTTGTTTATTATGCTGAAGAGGACGCTCCCAATCGGGGTATCATTTAGGCTATACCAGAGGCTCCAAAAATAGGTGGTCAAGGACAGTCTAGTCTGCTGGTTTCCAGTCAATCTAAATACGGGAGCAATCATTTAATCGAATGCTGAGGTAAATCTGACCATTCTCTGATTGTTGCCAGTGTACTCTGGAGTCAGCTGGCTAAAGTTTATAAAACTGCAAACACACATCTATGAGATGCGACTGTACTGGATGAGAACCAGCTGGTTAGCTGGTGTCTGTGCGTCAAGCCCAAAATGTCTAACAATTAAGACCAAGAGGGAATCTCGTTTATCCAAGGTTGATGTCGGGGTTACGAGTCAAATGCAGGACCAAATTGTCAGGTGAGCAATGTGCCCGGAATATTCTCACTAAACGTCACCCCTTTTGCTCTGTCCCTCGAAGGAACGGCCCATCCTTGTCATTGAACATAGCATCTGACCAACCAGGGAATTAATTCCGAGTGTAATGATAATTTTATGATTATTACAGGACTCAAGGCAAGGGACAAGCTCACTCATTTAAAAACGTTTCCACCACATGTAGACCATGCCTTTTGGATGAGAGAAACGCACCAGTAATCAAACTTGAATAGTTTGACTAGAATAGAGGCAGATAGAAATTGGTAATGGAAGGGTCCTTGAGCCACAAATTTGGGAGACCAACATCAAATCGAGCTTTTAGTGCAGGTAAACATGCAGCAATAGCACTCCTTGGCACCATTTTGGTTTAGATTACTTTAACAGGTACACATAACATTGTTTCTTCTGTTCAGAAAGTGCTAACCATTACCAATCATGCTTATTTGTGTCTGTAGTTCCAGACTAAGCCAATCACCAAGTCGGGTGTTTGTCTTATTAAGTGCTTTTTGTTAAAAATCTGCAACTTAGGCCATTTGCTACATGTTGCCACTGCACTGCCTTTTACCAAATACGCATCGAGTACCTTTAACAAAACAAAAAACACATTGCATAACAACGAGACACAAAGGTAGTCTATATAATATACCCATCTGCATGGCAACGATTTTCAATTGAAACAAAAGTTACAATATTCATAATTCTTTGAATGCCTCTGGCAAAGGTCATCATGTCAACATCCATTGACCAGTTCAATATATTTGATTTTTTTCTTCTTCTATGCAATGCATATTGCACAATAGATAGAGCACTTAATTTCATTTAATGAAATTGCCTATATGTTCCTTTTTATACTGCATGACATCTAAACCAGTTTTCCAAAGCAGGCCTAGCCCTCATTATGATTTACGTGTAAACACACCTCTACTCACAGGTAAATAGGATGGCAAGTACACTGTGACAACTTCTTTACAAAGTTTTTTTTTCTTTTTTTGGAATTTTGGTTAAAAATTAAAATATCTGATTTGTGCTGAAGTCATTTAGCTTACATGAAAAGGAACTTTTTTCCTCAGAACTCGGCAATAATTCCATTTGAAACATTGCAAACACTTTTTATAATAGCTTTGACTTGTACAAAAGTTCTCTGTTAATAAGGGAAATAAACACTCAAGTTCAATATTGTTTGTTGTCAAGTAGGAAACAAGATTCAAATATGTTATTACTTTGTTTAGCAGCCTGTTAACTGTATTAATGGTGAATAGTGGAGAACATCCAGCGATGGGTGACGACAACAATGTCGTAACTGTCAGTTTGTGTTGGTTTCGTTATATTTGTGGGTGATGCTCCCTTGGAGTTAAAACCATTACAGTTAAATCTTTAGATTTCTTTTATACAGTAGAGTTTTTTAATTATAATTCTCTTGTTATTTTGATTACTTTTTGCATGTTTTTTTCTCTCTTTTCTTTTGCTCTATATATATCAATCCTCGTCTCCATCATCTTGCTGCTGCATCTCCTCTTGTTGCTGCTGCATCTCGCACGCCCGCTTCTCCCTCTGCTTCTCCTGGATCTTCTTCATCTCCTCGGCGTATTTACTGAACGTATTCCCAAACTTGGACCACACTTTGTAGGGCACCGTGATCGAGTTGCGGTACGTGGGCTTCACCTCGCTCACCCTCATGAACACCCCGTACTTATTGGACCCGACGTCGAAGAAAAACCGTTTGTTGTCCACAGTCAGCGACGACCCCTCGGGCAACTCCGCGGGCTCGTCCTCCACGCCGTAATCGTCAATAAGTTTCGCCAGGGCGTCGCGAAACTCAATAAGTCCCTGGGCCGGCAGTGCGATCGTCTGGCCTTGCGTGGATCCCAAACCGGGCCCCCGGTTAACGGTCTGCCGGATCCTCAGAAAGCGTCCTCTCTGGTTCTCCTTCAGATCCATGTAGTACTTCCGATTCTCCCTCACCAGGAACTCGCTTTTGAGAGCCCGCCGGGGCTCGTCCTGTACCAGGTCCGGGTTGCTGGGCCCCAACTGGGCATAGTGTTCGATGAAGTCCCCCAAGTAGTCGCGGAACTCCACCGCCACCGACATGGAGAGAGTGAGGCGGCTCTTGTTGCCCCCGGCCCCGACCTCGGCTATCTTCAAGAAGCGGCCCTTCGCGTTCTGCTTTACGTCCAGATAGAAGCGTTTGTTTTGGATGTCAACCCGCTTGGACGCCAGCTCCTGCGTCTCGTGCTGGAGGCCCGTCGCCGAGCCCGCCCCTCCTGTCGCCAGGTGCACGGGACCGATGCCTGCTGGGCCCGTGGCCGCTCCTCCCTGCTCGCTGCCACTGTCTCTGTCCGCCATGATGCTGCCTGCTGCCTGCCTTCTCCCTCTGTCTGCTCTGCTGCAACCCCACAGTCAGCCAGCCACGCTACTGGGAGCTCTCGCGAGATCTGTACAGAGAAAATAGAGGAAAAAAACATTGCGGTCTCTATGCTTTTCCCACCGTGTGTCAAGCGAGCATAAATAAGGCGTCACGTGGGGCGAGCGTAGGCGTGTATCTTCCGCTCAGTGATTTCAAAATAATAGTCGAAGTTGATAAGTAATATTCAGGGGTCATCGATATGACTTCACTTGGCCTTGTCCGTGGGAAATTTTAGATTGAGCTTTTACACACCGTGATAGTGTTCTTACTTTGATCATAATTACTGAATGTCAAGTCTCCCGGTTTTCTTCAGAATACATATGACACTGATTTACTTGCTATGACACTGATTTACTATGTCTATGACACTGATTTACTGTGACACTATGGCATAATAGGGGTCCTCTAGGACAGTGGTTCTCAACCTGTGGGTTGGGACCCCCAGGGGGGTCGCCAAATTATTTTGGGGGGCCCCCAGATGAATAACTCAATGTGCAACATTGTTTTCTCACTCAACTGTAAACAAAACAGCATAAAGTTTAAGTCTGTAGAGGGTTTATGCACATTTCTAAAGTGACAATTTAAGGACTTTATAATAACTCTAAAATGACAAATTAAACTTCAAATATCAAATATTAGAGGCAGAAATTGTGAAAATAGCCGATCTACATATTACATTCAGAGGTCATCAATATGTCCGTACACGGACAAATGTGTCCGTGGCAAAGACTTGGTCATGTCCGTGGCAAATGTTACATTTTCTTTTTTACACATTATTATGTTCTTATTTTCATCATAAGTCCCAATTACTGAATGTCAGTCTCCAGGTTTTCTTCAGAATAGGCTATGTATTGTCATTTACTATGACAATGTGGCATGTTCTCAAACGTTTAAATTGCAAGGACCATAATGTACACATGTACACTCTCAGTGTTACAGACCAGTCATTCAGGGCCATCTCTTTGTGTTTCTGGTAATATTGTTTGTTTGTTTGATTGATTGATTGATTGATTGATTGAAGACTTTTTTAGAAGTTTGCATAGGAAAAGGTACAGTTTCATGATGGTACAGTTCACTTGTACAAGGTCTATTAAAAGGAGATCCATGAAAAGACTAAGCTTATTTCCACAGGAAACCATCTTCTCATGTTTATGTCCATGTCCACCACAAGCCAGCATGGTGATGATGACCACTGTTGATGAGTAATATTACATATCTCTTTTTTTTTTACGCTGTGGCTCTGCAGGGTCTTTCTGTGTGTGGGCTCTGAGCTAATCTTGCAAACCAATGGACCGATAAGATTCAGCACCAAATTACTCTGTGCCAATCTGAGTTCCCAGAGGTTCTTTTTTTCGCCACTAGGGGGGCGAGAAGAACCTCTGGGCCAAAACTATGATATTCCTGGGCAGGAAGTTGTCCCAGGCTCAGAATCTGAGGTGGGACAATACAGGAAGTAGAGCCCTGTGCAAACCTTCAAAACATTCAGAACAGAAACCAACCAAAAACACTACAACAATATGCAGCCCATGTTTCAAGGTGAATCCTACCAGACTACTCTGTGCCAATAGCCACAGACACATTATGTTTCGTATTATATCATTATATTTATATAAATATATTTATATAAATATTTCACTTTAATTTTATTATGGAAGATCCACATTTGAGCTATGCCATTTCCATTTTGACTCCGAGATATGCATGATTAAACATGTTCTGTTTTAATTTAAAAAAATGTACAGAGGAAAATGTACCTGTTGACCCTGCAAGGAATATGTTCGCAAAACAAAAATACCTTTTGACAAATCATTTTTGTACATTGAAAGTTTATATTGTGATAGGACCATAATTGGTCGAAACATATGAGAAAAACCTTTACCTGACATTAACATAAATCAATATGTGTTTCCCTAATTTATAGCTAGATGATATCACAAAACTCATATCGGTCATGGTGTGCCCATTCACTGCTTCTTGGAACTCAAGGTCAAATGTCCCTGGTTCAAAACCAAAAAGTAAATAATATTGAGGATATTGCTCCTGTAAACACAAATACATACATACATACATAATACAGTACATACCAGTAAGACTCCCTAATCGGGAGATAAGCGACCGTTGGTCGCTTATCTCCACAAATAGGCCAAAAGTTTGTTTTACCAATTATCAAGACATACGGGCAGTTGACAGTTTGCCATGGTTACTCATTGAAGTTGAATCTCCATATATGGAGATAACCTACGCATCACACTAAGTCTGACCTCACCAGCCCATATTTGGGCATGAGCAACTTATGTCTCCAAATATGGAGATATGATGACATCACACAGTCCTCAGCCGATGATGTGGCGTGATGTCATACAATACACAAACGAGCCCTACAGTATAAAGGGGCAATTCTTGCCAGGAAAGAAGCATTTCTTCGACTCAGACCTTATCGCCAGGGTTGGCTTATAGCAGCTGTCGGTAGGACCATATATGGAGATCCCTAACAGAATCCCTTTTATGCCCATATATGGAGATCCCTAACATCATCCCTTTTATGCCCATATATGGAGATCACTAACAGCTAACAGAATCCCTTTTATGCCCATATATGGATATCCCTAACAGAATCCCTTTTATGCCCATATATGGAGATCCCTAACAGAATCCCTTTTATGCCCATATATGGAGATCCCTAACAGAATCCCTTTTATGCCCATTTATGGAGATCCCTAACAGAATCCCTTTTATGCCCATATATGGAGATCCCTAACAGAATCCCTTGTATGCCCATATATGGAGATCCCTAACAGAATCCCTTTTATGCCCATATATGGAGATCCCTAACAGAATCCCTTTTATGCCCATATATTATGGAGAAATCCCTGCTCTGAGTATCTGACATCAGTGTGATGTCACCTGTTTATGCCCATATATGGAGATCCCTGCTCTGCGTATCTGGTTGCTATGGTAAACAGTTGGTTGCTAGGGTAAAAAAACATGGTTGCTATGGTAAACAGTTGGTTGCTAGGGTAAACAGTTGGTTGCTAGGGTAAAACCATGGTTGCTAAGGTGGTTGCTAACGTACACTAACAGACCAGCAACAACAGACTGTTGCCACAGCAACGTACATAAAGGTTTGTGTACACATGTGGTGTGATGTCATACTGAAGATATATGACATCACACCGTACACAAACAAAGGTGTGACGTGTGACGTGTGACCGACGGACGGACGGACGGACGGACGGACGGCGGAGGTTTTAGTAAACTGCTCCCTAACGGTCGCAACAATACCATATATTTCATAATGTGTACGGCAACGAGACACGCCACCACTTTGCACAAAGGAAGTGAACAGGACACAACTGTTTTAGTAGTAGAAACAGGGCTACCACACCTAAAACAATAACCCAGTCCCAAACTATCGTCCCACACATCTCCCCAGAGTGACCAGTCACCAGCCAACACTAACCTCCCCCTGGGGCTGGTCTTGGCTGGTGGTTGCTGTCTTGATTACCTCATCTAGATATAGGTAAATGCAAATGCACAAGTCTGTCAAATTTCCTCCATATCAATGTCCTCCTTGAATGAGCTGGATGGGTCATGTTGTGACCATGTTTTGTGTTAGACCTCATTAAGGAATAATGGAGTGTTTTTGAGAAATGTTTGTTATAATGACTGATTGACTGATTTAAGCAGTCACACCTGGCTTGAGTCAAACTAATTAGACTCTGGATCTAATCGATGCATGCCAAATAAAGCCACTCACTCAGGATAGAGAGCATAATGTCATTATGGCATACTTGCTTCTGTTCTGGCTTGCCCTCTCTATAATAATTGTGACTGTACAAGGTGACGTGTAGCAGGCAAACTGCTACAGCACCTGAACAGGGACTTGACAACCCGGGGGAGGGACACAGAGGGGCCTCACAGAAGATGCACTGGGATTAGCAGCATCCATGGGGGCTCACCTACGAGACCCAGCACTATGGCAAGCCGTTTTAACATTTAATAGCTAGACTGACTATGTATTCAAGATAGGGTTAATTGCATTCTTCCTAGTCAAAATTAAAGTTTTGGATATCTATAATTCAGTTTCTCCTAGGAGAAACTATAGTTTCTCCTAGCCATAATTCAGTTTCTCCTAGGAGAAATTATAGTTTATCCTAGGAGAAACTACAAACAGTTCCTCCTAGGAGAAATTCAGTTTCTCCTAGGAGAAACTACAAACAGTTTCTCCTAGGAGAAATTCAGTTCCTCCTAGGAGAAACTAGTTTCCCCTAGTCATAATGCAGTTTCTCCTAGGATGAATGACGTCACTTTTTCCATTCACTTGTATTGTTCTTTTAGTTTCTCCTAGGAGAAACTGAATTATGACTAGGATAAACCAGTTTCTCCTAGGAGAAACTGAATTTCTCCTAGGAGAAACTGTTTGTAGGTTTCTCCTAGGAGAAACTGAATTTCTCCTAGGAGAAACTGTTTGTAGTTTCTCCTAGGAGAAACTATAGTTTCTCCTAGGAGAAACTGAATTTCTCCTAGTAGAAACTATAGTTTCTCCTAGGAGAAACTGAATTATGGCTAGGATAAACTACAGTTTCTCCTAGGAGAAACTGAATTATGACTAGGGGAAACTACAGTTTCGGATATCCCAAATTAAAAACTCATTTCAGACATCTATAATTACATTTCGGATATCTAAAAACACATTTTGACTAGTACAAATTACATTACAGATATCTACAATCCATATTATGACTAGTGTAAATGCAATTTCAGATATCTGCAATTCCTATTATGACTAGGAACAATGCAATTATTGAGATCTATAAATGTGTTTTGGATATCTGTAATAAGACGCCATTTTAACATAAATAAGGTTCATTGACTATCTGCAATTATATTTTGGATATCCCAAACAGCATTTCTCCTAGTAGCAATTGCATTCTTACTAGTCATAATGGTAATTAATGATATCCCAAACTACATTCTAACTAGTAGAAATTGCATTTCACGACATCTAAAGCATCCTTTCTCCTAGTCAAAATTAATCTTGGGATCCTTTAAAAATATAAGTGGCCATTTTAACATTTAATAGCTATCTATAATTGAGTTTGTCCTAGTCAAAACTAATGTTTCGGATATCTGTAATTGCATTTCTCCTATCCGTAACTGTCATTAGTGCTATCCATAACTCAATTTCTCCTAGGAGGAATGATGTCACTTTTTCCATTAACTTGTATTGTTCTTTTAGTTTCTCCTAGGAGAAACTGAATTATGACTAGGAGAAATTACATTTTCTCCTAGGAGAAACTGAATTATTACTAGAAGAAACTACAGTTATGACTAGGAGAAACTACAGTTTCGGATATCCCAAATAAAAAAAACATGAAATTACATTTTGGATATCTAAAACTACATTTTGACTAGCACAAATTCAATTATGGCTATCTTTAACTGTAATATTGCTAGGAAAAATACAATTCAAGATATCTGTATTTCTATTAGCGCTATCCTTAATTTGAATTATTCCTATCCATAATGCATAAATGTTAAAACGGCTTGCCATATGGCAGGCCATTTTAACATTTAGACTGACTATGTAGTCTCACAGGAGGGTGAATCGATTAAATGTTAAAACGGCTTGCCACATGGCAGGCCGTTTTAACATTTAATAGGTAGACTGACTATGTAGTCTCACAGGAGGGTGAATCGATTAAATGTTAAAACGGCTTGCCACATGGCAGGCCGTTTTAACATTTAATAGGTAGACTGACTATGTAGTCTCACAGGAGAGTGAATCGATTAAATGTTAAAACGGCTTGCCACATGGCAGGCCGTTTTAACATTTAATAGGTAGACTGACTATGTAGTCTCACCAGCCAGCAGATGGGGCTGTTGAGCAGGTAATCTAATCACTTTTTACCTGTGTGAAGTCAGGTTACACCCCGCCATTCCGAAACACCGCTATTCCGAACGTTGACTTCTAACCCTAACCCTACCCCTAACCCTAACCCTTACCCTAACCCTAACCCTAACTAACCCTACCCCTAACCCTAACCCTAACCCTAAACCTTCTGTCGCATGAAATACAACCAGTCCATTATAAATCCTAAACCTAACCCTAACCCTGCTTCGGAATAGCGGTGTTTCGGAATGGCGGACTGTTGCCGTGAAGTCAGCATGTTCCATCTGACAGCCAGCAGATGGGGCTGTGGATCAGGTAATGTAATCACTTTTTACCTCTGTGAAGTCAGCACCCCATATAAATCGTGTAATTTCTAGGGCTGGATTTGTGTTGAATTGTGCCGTAAATGTCATAATTTGTGCTGCTAAATTCTGCTAATTCATGTCCATATACATTTATGTACATAAATATATATACTAGTAAGACGCCTCTGGGTGACAAGCGAGGTCGTGGCACAGTGATGTGGACATCAGGCCTGTGGACATCAGGGATCTCCATATATGGGCAATTGGGCATAAAAGGGATTTGTTCCCCTGGCATCACAGGGATCTCCATATCTCCATATATGCTTATTGTAAATCGCTTTGGATTAAAAGTGTCTCCTGAATGCCTAAATTGTAAACAAATTAGAGCTCATCCAGCACTAAAGAATGAGACCCTTTTATTCTGATTCATAGAAAAAAGATGTAACTTCTATATACACACTCTAAAAACTGCTGGGTCAAAAACAACTCAACTTGGGTCATTTTTGATCCAACTCACGGGTCAAATAGGGACCAATGCCAGGTTTGGTTATTTTAACTCAAGAAATTTGGTTATGAATATTGACCCATAAATTGGGTCAAATAAATAACCAAATTATTTGTTTAAAATGACCCAAGATTGTAGTCAATATGACCCAAGTTTTGGGGTTGAGTGGGCTAAATGAATACAACCTACATATGCATGGTCTTTAGAATGACAATGTCAATATTATCTGTCATTAACATAACATCAGAAATGTTTCAGGGTTTCTTCTCAGATGATTTGTTCGAAGATTGGTAATATCAACATAAAAGTGCATACAATATATTATGCAACAATGTTGATAATACTATAGTCAGAATAGTTTAGAGAAGATACACAAAAATAATCTCAGAATTACTATGAGTTCTTCTCTTTCAGACAAGCTGTTGGGGAGGGAGCTCAACCCTAAGCTAGCAGCCAAGCACTTACGGTTAGGGTTTAGGCTCAAATATTGACAAATCAAATTCAGACATATGACAGACAGCTTGCCGAGACAGACACATGGATATGACATATTTAGCATTTTTAGCTCCCAACAGCTTAGAAAATGTCTCTGGAAACCTAGAAAAATGCTTTTCCCAGCATGCTTTGCAAACATGTTTATGGTGCCTGTCCCCTGATTGGCCCAAAGCTAGACAACTGACCCAAGTATAGGGGTTACCACTAACCCCAAAAACGGGTCACCCCCAGATAAATATTACCTAACTCGAACAACCCTGGAATTGGGTCAAAATAATATCCCAATAACTCAAGGAAGGGTTGTGGCTCTGAGAAATGACCCAGAAATGTGACCTAACACAAATGACCCATGATTTGGGTCAAGAAATGACCCATGAGTTTTTAGTGTGCAGTATCTCACAAAAGTGATTACACCTCTGTCATTTCTACAAATATTTAATTATATATCTTCATGGGACAACACGGAAGATATGACACTTTGATACAATGTAAAGTAGTCAGTGTACAGCTTGGATAACAGTGTAATTGTATTTTACTCTCAAAATAACTTGACTTGGGGCGCCCGCTGGCCTGGTGGTCAAGGCGCATACCACATACTAGGCGATGATGCCTGCTGGCGTTGCCGGTTCGATTCCTGATCCGGATGACCTTTGCCGCATGTCATTCCCCATCTCTCTCCCCATTTCCTGTCAGTCTACTATCCTGTCTAATAAAGGCATAAAAAGCCCAAAAACAGATCTTTAAAATAAAAAAATAATAACTCGACTTACAGCCATGTCTAAACTGCTGGTAACAAAAGTGAGTACACCCCAAATTAAACTGTCAAAATAGGGCCAAAGTGTCATTATATTTAAAGTATTCCTAGTTCCCCGAAGGAGCAGTTGCTCCACCTTGGACCCCAAAACGAGCGCTCCTGTTCTCAATCTAACTTAACAAACTAATGTTTGTTCAGTTAGATCAGTAACCATGGGTCCCAAGGCTTGGGACCCACTGCCACAACCAAACTTTGTCTAAATATATGTTTGTTGCACAGACCATTGTACAGTATATACTGTAAGGTGAATGTTTTGGCTATGATATTACTCTGAACATTGAGTATAATAAGCACATATGGAACATATCAACAGTGAAACATTTACAGACAGACTACAGCAGTCATCTGTTTGTTTTTTTCTGAATTGTACACCTGGTCCTGGAGCAAATAAATCATTAATCATTGATCCAAGAATAGAACATACTGAATGGAGGCTTAGTTGGTGCTTGATGTGTACTTGCACACAGGACTGACCAAGTTATTTTTTATTGTGTTAGGGGCTGATGACGTTTGAATGAGCTCCTCAACCCCACTACTGTAGCTCATCATGGAGTGTATCGGAGGAGTTATTCAGCATAGAATCTAGCTTCCTCCTCATCCTCCCCTCCACAATCACCTATAGAATGTCCAATATAACTTCTATTGAGCTTGCCTTCCTCGCTGGCTTGTTCAGCTTGATGTCATCCCTATTGTTATACCCCCACAGGCCAATGGCAAATAAGAGGACACTGGCTTGCTACTACAGACTGGTATAATGTCTGCAGAAGCCTGTTGCACAGAGGACCTTGTTGTGGAAATTGAACATTTCCTGTGTGAGAGAATGAAGACTTAGACACTGACTGATATGTCTATAACATAGTTATTCAATACAACAGATGACAACACTAATATGACAATAATGACAATAATTCCTATTGGTAATAATAATGAGAAAATGAGAGTAAAGAATAGAAAGAAGAAAGGAGAAAGGAAAAAGAGATGAAAAAAGGAAAGGTGGACATGTTCCAGTCGTCTCGGGAGGCAATGGGAGTCTGACAATGATCTGGATGTTGAGACATAGTAAGGGAAAGTTAGCCGAGTGTTAGACCAATCTGGGAACTAAATCTAAATCAATATCTTTCTTCACAAATGTGTTCATAAAGGTGTCTACTATCACCTCTGAACTTTCTCAATCACATCTCCCTTGGGGAGCTTTGTCTGAGCCAAGTCAACAATGTGTTTGGGGACAAAGGCGTTCAATTCTCTGATTATGAACTGATCCTCCTGTGATGAAACCTGTGTTCAAGTCCTTGAACTAGATGCATAAATAAAGCCACAAGTACATTTTCACCACCATGATCTCCGCGACAAAAGGCGTTCAATTCTCTGATTATGAACTGATTCTCCTGTGATGAAACCTCTGTGTTCAAGTGCTTGAACTAGATGCATACATTTGACACCATAAAATCACTGAACCTTCAAGGTTGCTAAAGGGTTAAAAGTATGGCTTAAAAAATGCATTGTCAACCAAACAGTTACATGGGACACAGGTCTAGGCTAAATGATCCATTAAAACTAGCTACAGATGGCTAAGAGAAATAAAAAGACCCATGAATGATTGATTGAATCTAATTCTCTAAATATATTGCAGGTTCTGTTTGACTTTGCTGGTATAAAAACATGTATATGGGTAACTGGTTTATTCATTAATTGTTTGAATTAATCTTCTGTTTGATTATAATGACTTATGTAAAAATCATATTTCAAAATTCAATGAGGTTATGCTGAGAAATTAAGTCTAGATAGCTCTGTAAGAACTCTCAATGTCTGCCCAACCCTTGCCAACAGGTAGCCAGTCAAATCCAGACGTAATTAGGGATAACATTTGGAATATTACAATATTTAAAAGGCTGACTTCACTTATTTTCAACCTTTTCTTTCTTTTCTCTCATTATGTAAATGGTCTTCACTAATGCTCATCATCCAGTCACTCATATCATAAGGACAAAGGTTTGATTTAATGCCATTAGCAAGTCTATCCATTATGTTCTATAATGCAATGCAATTTTAACTACCTAATCCAAGAGTCTGTTCTTATATATTCTTTGCCACCCTCACTTTTGTGTTACAAATGATTAATTTAAGGCTCTCTATATTTTGAGTTTCAATGAAGCAACACTAACCTGAATTGGAAACATCCTTAATTATCACCATTGTCTAACACTTGTTTTGCCCTTGTATTTAGCACAAATAAGGCTGATGTCATTATTTGGAATGTTGGTGGAATCACAATGGATTTGATGTTATTTTAGTGATGCAATTCAAAATTGTAAACAGGAGTGTATTCCATTCTGTCCCTATACATTGTTCCTTCTCAGGATATTCCGAAGAGATAACATGGTATATCTGTTCCTGTTGGCCTAACTGAGACAATAATTGGCTACTAAAAAAAGGGAATTGTGGTTCTGTAACTGTGAATGCTTTGTGTTCTTTGTGTAGGCTACTGAGAGGGCATTCTCTGTTTAGATAATAATATAAAATTCTTGTGTAAGCCTAGTCATTATTCAGTTTCCAGCTACGTTGATACAAATATGTACTAATCCACCATATCACCCATAGTGTATTACTAGTGTATCAAAAGACTGTGACTGAACTAAATCATCTTTGTTATTTGAACGTAATGTTCTACCTGGTAATGGTTTTATCCATCCAGCCTTTCCAAAATGAATGTGGCATAGTGGCAAATAATGTGTTCAGTCAGCTGCCATTCAACTATTTTATATTTTTTGCAGGCTTAATGCTTTAAACAAACAAGGAATTCATATCTGGCTCCTAAAGATATGTCTGTCATTAAATGTTTTCTATGAATTTAGTACCTAGGACCCCTAGGTAAATAAAGATATAAGGCTTTCTCTTGGTCGTCCTTTTAGCACAGCTCTGTCCTTGTGCATGTCATCAAGAAATGTTAACAACCTGAATGCCACCCTTTAATTCATTACAAATCTAACAAACTGGTGCCAGCCAGTTTGTTTAATACAACATTCCTTGTCCCAGATGCCAGTCTGCAACAGCTGCAGAATAGTTCACCCCCAAAATGTTTTTTTTTTCCTTTTGATTACTCAACCCATGGAGACTTAAGTTCAATATAAAAAAAGGAAAGGTTTTGTTATATTCATAAGACAATAATTTGATTATACCGTAATAAATGTACACCCGGTGATTCCGGATGGAGATCCAAATACATCTGGGTCCCCATACGGAATCAATGGGCCTACAAAGAATCTCCACAAATTATTGGCTTGAATGCGATTCATTTTTTTATTGAATTCAGTGAGTAATCGATAGGAAAAAAAGTAATTTTGGGGGTGAACTACTCCTTTAATATCTGCTGCTGTAGCCTACTGCTGTTTACGATGGGATAGTAAATGTTCTCTCACTGCACTGTCAATACGTTTATTGAGCTATATGGGCATGCAAAGTTACTGTACCTGCATTGCTCCTGTAATTACAATGTTCCATAGTATTTTATTGTTGTTGTGGCTCCACTGTCATACCGGTTTTGATACAAATTATAGATATTTAGTGCAGGGTGAGGGTCCAATCAGTGCTAAAATATTATTGATATCATTTAATTCATAATAAAATATTACATGACTCTGACATTATACGGACAGGATTGCCCGGGTTCACTGAGACCTACGGTGGCAATTAAGTCTACCTACCATATATGGCTACATATAGGCCTACATTTTAAACACTGGTGGTTGAAGCGACATGGTAAGCTTGATAGGAAACTCTCTTTATTCTTTCTCAATGGAAGTGCTAACCAAGCACTCAGTATTGCAATAGAAGTGGCGGAGACATAACGTCCACTACAACCATGCCTATATCTATGGTTTCACACCCCATACACATGTGAAAATAAACAGAATAAAGGTCAGACACCAAACATCAATCACACAACCAAAAAACAGCTAGAGATGTGACGTTCGCGAACGAATCGAGTCTTTTGAACGGCTCTTTGAAATGAACGATATGATTCGGTTCACAGTATGGAGCCGTTCCTTTCTAATGAACATGTGGTGGGAAAAGTACTAATTTCTTTACTTAAGTAAAAATATCAATACTGCAATCAGATCAATACTGCAAGTAGAAGTTTGGAAGGTTATGTACTTGAGTAAAAGTAAAGTATTGGTATCAAAATTTACTTTAAGTAGGCCTACCAAAAACGTACTCATTGTGCAGAATGTCCTCATTTCACAGGTTTTCCAATGAAAAAGTCATTAGAAAAAAGCCGATCTACAAGCTCAAAATGCGACGCATTGTGAGCTTGTAGATCGGCTATTTTCAAATGGCAGGTATGTATTATATCAGAAATAAATGTATAAAGGGTTGAAGTTATTTGTAATTATAATCAAAATCTACAAAGTAGCCTAACTAGTGGAATGAGCCAGTCTTTTGAACAGCTCTTTGAAAGGAACGAATCCCAGAGATTCGGCTCACTTCAAAGAGCCATCTCTAAAAACAGCATAGGCCTACATGCTAACACGTTTTGCAGCAGCGATCGTGATAGGCTCACGATCATGCCTTTTCATTGGCACCGTTAGAAAGCTGACATCATTCCGATTTCAGAACTGGTCTTATTTTCTTTCTGCGACCTACCACTCGGTTTAAGTAACGGATTTAGTTAACATTAATGGGGAATGGATTCCCCATGCGATCTTACTTCCTGACTCAGAAGCAAGTGGGCGTGCCTAAAATGACGTAATTTAAGAGGGCATAAATGACGTCATTTCTCCGGAGAAATTCAGTTCCTCCTAGGAGAAACTAATTCCTCCTAGGAGAAATTCAGTTCCTCCTAGGAGAAACTAATTCCTCCTAGGAGAAATTCAGTTCCTCCTAGGAGAAACTAATTCCTCCTAGGAGAAATTCAGTTCCTCCTAGGAGAAACTAATTACTCCTAGGAGAAATTCAGTTCCTCCTAGGAGAAACTAATTCCTCCTAGGAGAAATTCAGTTCCTCCTAGGAGAAACTAATTACTCCTAGGAGAAATTCAGTTCCTCCTGGGAGAAATTCAGTTTCTCCTAGGAGAAACTACAAACAGTTTCTCCTAGGAGTAATTCAGTTTCTCCTAGGAGAAACTGTGGTTTCTCCTAGTTATAATGCAGTTTCTCCTAGGAGAAACTAAAAGAACAATACAAGTTAATGGAAAAAGTGACATCATTCCTCCTAGGAGAAACTTAATTATGACTAGGGGAAACTACAGTTTCTCCTAGGAGGAACTGAATTTCTCCTAGGAGAAACTGTTTGTAGTTTCTCCTAGGAGAAACTGAATTTCTCCTAGGAGGAACTGAATTTCTCCTAGGAGGAATTAGTTTCTCCTAGGAGGAACTGCATTTCTCCTAGGAGGAATTAGTTTCTCCTAGGAGGAACTGCATTTCTCCTAGGAGGAATTAGTTTCTCCTAGGAGGAACTGAATTTCTCCTAGGAGGAATTAGTTTCTCCTAGGAGGAACTGCATTTCTCCTAGGAGGAATTAGTTTCTCCTAGGAGAAATGACGTCATTTATGCCCTCTTAAATGACGTCATTTTAGGCACGCCCACTTGCTTCTAGTTTCTCCTAGGAGAAATTACGTCATTTATGCCCTCTTAAATTACGTCATTTTAGGCACGCCCACTCGCTTCTGAGTCAGGAAGTAAGATCGCATGGGGAATCCATTCCCCCATCAATGTTAACTAAATCTGTTCATTAAAACCGAGTGGTAGGTCGCACAAAGAAAATAAGACCAGTTCTGAAATCGGAATGATGTCAGCTTTCTAACGGTGCTAATGACAAGGCCCGATCACGAGCCTATCGCGATCGCTACCGCGAAACGTGTTAGAGCGTGTATGTAGAGATGGGATTTATGGCTCTTTGAAGTGAGCCGGATCTCTGTGATCCGTTCCTTTCAAGGAGCCGTTCAAAAGACTGTCTCATTCTAGTTACTGGTTACTTTGTAGATTTTGATTATGATTGCAAATAACTTATACAACCCTATACATTTATTTCTGACATATAGGTACCTGCCATTTGAAAATAGCCGATCTACAAGCTCGTAGATCTGCTATTTTCAAATGATTTTTCTACATTTTATTCATTGGAAAACCTTTGAAACATGACATTTTGCGTAATGAGTAGGCTTCTTTCTACTATATTTTGACCAATACTTTAGTACTTTTACTCAAGTACATTAACATTCCAAACTTCTACTGTGGCAGAGTATTTCCAAATTGATTGCAGTATTAATATTTTTACTTATGTAAAGAAATTGCCTACTTTTCCCACCACTGTTCATTAGAAAGGAACGGCTCCCTACTGCGAACCGGATCATATCGTTCATTTCAAAGAGCCGTTCAAAAGACTCGATTCGTTCACGAACGTCCCATCTCTATGTATGCTGTTTTTTGGTTGTGTGGTTGATGGATGTTGTTTGTTGTCCGTTATTCCGTTTATTTTCACATGTGTATGGTTTGCTTGTGAAACCATACAGGCATGGTTGTAGTGGACGTTATGTCTCCCCCACTTCTATTGCAATACTGAATGCTTGGTTAGCACTTTCATTGAGAAAGAATAAAGAGAGTTTCCTATCAAGCTTACCATGTCTCTTCAACCACTAGTGTTTAAAATGTATACGGTAGGTATATTAATTGCCACCGTAGGTCTCAGTGAAACCGGGCAAATCCTGTCCGTATATGTCAGAGTCATGTAATATTTTATTATGAATTAAATGACATCAATATTATTTTAGCATTGATTTGACCCTCACCCTGCACTAAATATCTATAATTTGTATCAAAACCGGTATGACAGTGGAGCCACAACAACAAAATACTATGGAACATTGTAATTACAGGAGCAATGCAGGTAGTAACTTTGCATGCCCATATAGCTCAATAAACGTATTGACAGTGCAGTGAGAGAACATTGACTATCCCATCAGCAGTAGGCTATACAGCAGCAGATATTAAAGGGGTAGTTCACCCCCCAAATTCCTTTTTTTCCTATTGATTACTCACTGAATTCAATAAAAAAATAAATCGCATTCAAGCCAATAATTTGTGGAGACTCTTTGTATAGGCCCATTGTTTCCGTATGGGGACCCAAATGCATTTGGATCTCCATCCGGAATCACCGGGGGTACATTTATTACGGTATAATCAAATTATTGTCTTAGGAATATAACAAAAACCTTTCCTTTTTTAAATTGAACTCAAGTCTCCATGGGTTGAGTAATCAAAAGGTAAAAAACTCATTTTGGGAGCGAACTATTCTGCAGCTGTTGCAGACTGGCATCTCTAAGGGACAAGGAATGTTAGTAGGCCTATTAAACAAACTGGCTGGCACCAGTTTGGTACATTTTTAAGAATTAAAGGGTGGTATTCAGCGTGTTAACATTTCTTTATGACATGCACAAGGACAAAGCTGTGCTAAAAGGACGACCAAGAGAAAGCCTTATATCTTTATTTACCTAGGGGTCCTAGGTACTCAATTCATAGAAAACATTTAATGACAGACAGATCTTTATAATCCAGATATGAATTCCTTGTTTGTTTAATGCATTAAGCCTGCAAAAATATAAAATAGTTGGATGGCAGCTGACTGAACACAATATTTGCCACTATGCCACATTCATTTTGGAAAGGCCCAAGCAAAGCTGGATGGATGGAACCATTGCCAGGTAGAACATTACATTCAATTAACAAAGATGATTTAGTGCAAAGAAGTGCAAAGGAGAAAACTCAACTGACATTGTTGGCAACAAAAAAAAAAAATGAAAAGGTATTAAATCCAAAAGGATGTCTTCACACAATTAGATTCGTCTACATGTCAACAAATTAGCCTATAATATAACACTGACCTCTCAGTAGCCTACAAAAAAAGAAAAAGAAAAGTAAAGAACAAAACATTTTAATGACAGTCAGTATTAGGTAGGTTACAAGAACCAAGGAATGTAAACAAAGCACAGAGTTCACCTAAAGCAAATCAGTCTATAGTAATACACTATGGGTGATATGGTGGATTAGTACACAGTAAGTACATATTTTTATCAACGTAGCTGGAAACTGAATAATGACTATAGGTTTACACAAGCATTTTATATTATTACCTAAAAAAAAGAATGCCCTCTCAGTAGCCTACACAAAGAACACAAAGCATTCACAGTTACAGAACCACAATTCCCCTTTGTTAGTAGCCAATTATCAGTTATTTGTGGAGAAAGATATTGATTTAGATTTAGTTCCCAGATTGGTCTAACACTCGGTTAACTTTCCCTTACTATGTCTGAAAATCCAGATCATTGACAGACTCCCATTGCCTCCCGAGACAACTGGAACATGTCCACCTTTCCTTTTTTCAACTCTTTTTCCTTTCTCCTTTCTTCTTTCTATTCTTTACTCTTATTTTCTCATTACTATTAACTATAGGAATTATTGTCATTATGGTCATATTAGTATTGTCATCTGTTGTATTGAATAACTATGTTATAGACATATCAGACAGTGTCTAAGTCTTCATTCTCTCACACAGGAAATGTTCAATTTCCAAAACAAGGTCCTCTGTGCAACAGGCTTCTGCAGACATTATACCAGCCTGTAGTAGCAAGCCAGTGTCCTCTTATTTGCCATTGGCCTGCGGGGGTATAACAATAGGGATGACATCAAGCTGAACAAGCCAGCGAGGAAGGCAAGCTCAATAGAAGTTATATTGGACAATCTATAGGTGATCTATAGATGCTATGCTGAAGAACTCCTCCGATACCCTCCATGATGAGCTAGTGGGGTTGAGGAGCTCATTCAAACGTCATCAGCCCCTAACACAATAAAAAAAAAAAAAAGGTCAGTCCTGTGTGCAAGTACCCATCAAGCACCAACTAAGCCTCCATTCAGTATGTTCTATTCTTGGATGAATGATTAATGATTTATATTTGCTCCAGGACCAGGTGTACAATTCAGAAAAAACAAACAGATGACTGCTGTAGTCTGTCTGTAAATGTTTCACTGTTAATATGTTCCATATGTGCTTATTATACTCAATGTTCAGAGTAATATCATAGCCAAAAAACATTCACCTTATATACTGTACAATGGTCTGTGCAACAAACATATATTTAGACAAAGTTTGGTTGTGGCAGTGGGTCCCAAGCCTTGGGGATGAAAATCCGGTGGGGCCCTGAATGAAAAAAAGGCCCCAGATACAGGGGCAAAGTTTATGAACAAGCATTTTCAAATAATAAATAAACTGTAAAGAGGTTTTATCATGTTGAAGACTGCCTTTTGCACGTTACAAGTTTTTTTTAAAAGAAGAAAAAAGATTGGGAAATGAGTGCTTGTTTTAGTTCACCTGGAAGTGGAAAAAGCCCATGTCTCAGTGGTAGAGCATTTGACTGCATTGGTCCCACGTCTCATTGTTCCTCCATTGTTCCAATTTAATGGTGGGACTAATAGTCCCACACTGGTGAATACTAACCTGGTGAATGCTACTATACGGCATAGTATTACTGAGGTTAGGGTTAGGTTTAGGCATAGTAGCATTCACCAGGTTAGCATTCACCAGCGTGGGAATGAAGCTGAGCATGATCCCCTCCCTTCGGACACAGGGCCGCAGGGCAGTATTCTAACATGATAACGGTCCCAAACACACCTCCAAGACAAACACTGACTTAAAAAAGGAGCTGAGGGTAAAGGTGATGGATTGGCCTAGCATGTATCCAGACCTAAACCCCATTGAGCATCTGTGAGGCATCCTCAATTGGAAGGTGGAGGAGTGCAAGGTCTCTAACATCCACGATCTCTGGGATGGAGGTCATGGACGAGTGGAAGAGGGTTCCAGTGGCAACCTGTGAAACTCTGGTGAACTCCATGCCCAAGAGGGTTATAGCAGTGTTTAAAGGTAATGGTTGCCACACAAAATATTGACACTTGGGCCCAATTTGGACAGTTTCATATGGGATGTACTCACTTTTGTTGCCAGCAGTTTAATGACTGTAAGTCTTGTTATTTTGAGAGTACAATACAATTACACTGTTATTATCCAAGCTGTACAACACTGACTACTTTACATTGTATCAAAGTGCAGTGATGTCATTACGTGCGCATCCCGCATCAAAAACTCATTCAAGTCACCCAGGGACTCATTCATGTCATGGCCCTGGGGTCCCGGGGATGCGCCTCCATTGGAGTCCATGTTAAAATAATTTACCGCGTCGCGGTAAAAGAAAAAAAAAAAAAATTCCACAGACACCACCATTGTTCATGGGTGAGAGCATCCTACTTTACCCTACGTTAACACATATAAAATCCACGTAGAAAGTCTTAAACATGCGATAGAAACATAAATGTTTTGATTCCACCGATGTCCGACGGCATTTTGCGTGCGTAAACTTTATATTGAGGACTCATAAAACTTTTCTGGGACCCATTTGAATGACCACCTGTGGGTCCCGGGACCCATTACATTGAAAACCTAGTAACATCACTGAAAGTGTCATATCTTCAGTGTTGTCCCATGAAGAGATATAATTAAATATTTGCAGAAATGAGAGGGGTACTCACTTTTGTGAGATACTGTATATAGAAGTTACATTTTTTGGCAATGAATCAGAATAAAAGGGTCTAATTCTTTAGTGCTGGATGTGCTCTAATTGTTTACAGTTTAGGCATTTAGCAGCACATTTAATCCAAAGCGACTTAAAATAAGCAGGGGGAACAAATCCCTTTTATGACCATATATGGAGATCCCTGATGTCCACAGCCCTGATGTCCACATCACTGTGCCGTCGCCCAGAGGCGTCTTACTAGTATATATATATTTATGTACATTCATTTATATGGACATGAATTAGCAGAATTTAGCAGCACAAATTATGAAATTCAGCTCTAAAAAGTGATTAGATTACCTGCTCCACAGCCCCATCTGCTGGCTGTCAGACGGAACATGCTGACTTCACATATTAAATGTTAAAACGGCTTGCCAAAAAACAGCATACATGCTCTAACACGTTTCGCGGCAGCGATCGCGATAGGCTCGCGATCGGGCCTTGTCATTAGCACCGTTAGAAAGCTGACATCATTCTGATTTCAGAACTGGTCTTGTTTTCTTTCTGCGACCTACCACTCGGTTTTAATTAACAGATTTAGTTAACATTGATGGGGAATGGATTCCCCATGCGATCTTACTTCCTGACTCAGAAGCGAGTGGGCGTGCCTAAAATGACGTAATTTAAGAGGGCATAAATGACGTAATTTCTCCTAGGAGAAATTCAGTTTCTCCTAGGAGAAATTACGTAATGTATGCCCTCTTAAATTACGTCATTTTAGGCACGCCCACTTGCTTCTAGTTTCTCCTAGGAGAAATTACGTCATTTATGCCCTCTTAAATCACATAATTTCGGATAGGCGAAACTAGTTCCTCCTAGTAATAATTCTATTCTACTAGATAGCAGAAACTGGAGTTTGTCCTAGTCTAAATTGAGTTTGGCCTAGTCAAAATGCAGTTTTGACTAGTCAAAATGTAATTACAACTAGGAGAAATTAGATTTGGGATATCTAAAATGTAATTATAGCTAGGCAGTGAATGCTTTTAATGTTAAAATGGCGCCTTTCAATAGATATCTGTAATTGCATTGTTCCTAGTCATAATAGGAATTGCAGATATCTGAAATTACATTTGCACTAGTCGTAATATGGATTGTAGATATCTGTAATGTCATTTGTACTAGTCAAAATGTGTTTTTAGATATCCAAAATGTAATTATAGATGTCTGAAATGATTTTTTAATTTGGGATATCCGAAACTGTAGTTTCCCCTAGTAATAATTCAGTTTCTCCTAGGAGAAACTGTAGTTTATCCTAGTGATAATATAGTTTCTCCTAGGAGAAACTATATTTTCTCCTAGGAGAAATGCAGTTTCTCCTAGGAGAAATTATAGTTTCTCCTAGGAGAAACTACAAACAGTTTCTCCTAGGAGAAATTCAGTTTCTCCTAGGAGAAACTACAAACAGTTTCTCCTAGGAGTAATTCAGTTTCTCCTAGGAGAAACTGTGGTTTCCCCTAGTCATAATGCAGTTTCTCCTAGGAGAAACTAAAAGAACAATACAAGTGAATAGAAAAAGTGACATCATTCCTCCTAGGAGAAACTTAATTATGACTAGGGGAAACCACAGTTTCTCCTAGGAGAAACTGAATTACTCCTAGGAGAAACTGTTTGTAGTTTCTCCTAGGAGAAACTGAATTTCTCCTAGGAGGAACTGTTTGTAGTTTCTCCTAGGAGAAACTATAATTTCTCCTAGGAGAAACTGAATTATGGCTAGGAGAAAATATAGTTTCTCCTAGGAGAAACTGAATTATAGATATCCAAAACTTTAATTTTGACTAGGAAGAACGCAATTAACCCTATCTTGAATAGATAGTCAGTCTAGCTATTAAATGTTAAAACGGCCACTTATATATATTTAAGGAATTAAGGATATCTGAAATGGCATTTTGACTAGGAGGGATTTAATTATGGATATCTTGAAATACAATTTTTACCAGTAAGATTGTTATTATGGATATCTTTAATTACAATTATGACTAGTGAGAATGCAGTTTTGACTAGGAGAAATGTGATTTCGGATATCTAAAACATACATTACGGATAGGAGGGTGAATCGATTAAATGTTAAAACGGCTTGCCATACAGCACTGGCTATATGCCCGGCTACCACCACAGCATCCTTGGGGGGCCCAGCAATAGCCCCAATGACGGTGATGGTGGGCCCACTGAAGCATGGGGAAGCAGTGCAGCAACAGCCACAGGTAAATCACCTGCGACTACGACTAGCAACCCCACCAAGGAGCCACCACCATGACCCACCAGCTGAGCCACCTCACACTTAGCCCCTGCAGCAGCCCAATCCCAGAGCCACCTCCACCAGCTCCAAGTGAAGGGGAAGCGACTGGTCACTCCGGGGAGATGTAAGCTACAATGGTTTGGAGGAGGGGTTATTATTTTAGGTACGGTAACCCTGTATCACAGTCTGTGGCTGTGCGTGTTTCCTCAGCGTTTTGCCATAGCAATGTGTTTTCCTCAGCGTTATGCCACAGCAATGTGTGTAGCCTTACATACTTTGATACACTCGGACTGAACGACCTGCAAATAATACTCTCCCCATTTCATTTGGAGGTTTCAGTCTGAAACGCCGTCTCAACCAATCAGAAGGTCCCATCCCTTCAGGCTATGGAACGCTGGAATCTCACTCACTGCAGCTGTGTGCAACAGAGGGCTAGTGTTTGTGTAGCCTGCCGGCTCACGCTGCAAAAGGTAGAGACAGGCCAGTGTGAAGCATGTTTGTTACTAAGTATGTCCATATTATGACATGGGATAAGCTCTAAAAGTGTGAAAAATGTCACACATGTTCCCAGTTCGATCCTGGGCTCTCCCAGAGATAGTGTCGAAGTGTCCTTGAGCAAGACGCTGAACCCCTACCTAATTGCTCCCGATGTGCAGGTTGGTGCCTTGTGTGGTTTCCTCCACCATTGGTGTATATGTTTGTGTGAATGGGTGAATGTATAAAGCACAATCTATTATAAAAAGCTATACAGTATATAAATGCACCATTTACTGTATATACTGTAGCCTAGGTCAAACTCAATCACTCTAGGCTGGGTGTGACTCCACACCTGATGTGCATCACAGAATAAATCATCCCCACACACTCAAGAGAGAGAGAGTGTCATGACAGCATCAACATATCTCGAATTATGATAAATTAGTTTGTACCATATAGTGTACCTGTGTCACGGCCTGTCTGAGAAGCCCCAGCAAAGCAGCTGAGGTTGTAGGTGAACTGCTACAATGACAAAACAAATGGCATAGTTTCACCCAACATGTTTCACTGGGGCAAACCTTTTTTCTTTTTGACAATTCACTTTTTGCTGTTTTTATGGAACAAAAAGGTTGGGTCACCAGTGCCACTACATTAATATAAAAGTAACTTACAATTTAATGCCATTGACTCTTTAGGAAACTGATCTTATTATGTGCCCATTATAAAAGTCTTAACCCATATATTTTTAACCACTTTTTAAAAAATACTTTGGCTATTCCAAAATAGCAGATATACAAGCTCATAGCATGTCACTTCGTGCAGCGCCATGAGCTTGTAGATCTCTGAAAAATCATGATTTCTTTTTAAAGCTAACATGTTTAACTCAAATCTAAATCTTTGCTTCTAGAAAAAGACATCTAGGATTTAGAAGATAGAATCTGCCTCATGTCTTAATGGGTTAAACATGTGCAAAGTCACCATAATATGTCATAATTAACATAACTCAAAATTAAATACCTTGTGTTTTTTTAAATTCATTTCAATCTACAGCAAAGTAATTCTGATCAAATATTGAGGATTGACACAATTTGCCAGGAGTCATGATTAGCCTACAACCTTTTTTAACCACCTTAGTACTTCATAGACTAGCCTATGGCTATCCTATTATAGATAAATCCTATGACAATTAGCGAAAATAGCAGATTTACAAGATCTCAATGCAATGAGCTTGTAGATTTGCTATTTTTTTTATAGATTTTGGATGATTTGGTTATTAACACATTTTGTAATAAATTCACATAAATAAAAGTAATAAATTGCACCTTCTGCCACATTGTGAAAAAATAAATCATATTTTTGTTCCTGCTGGAACACATAAAAACTGAAAAAAAAAGAAAAAAGAAAAAAAAAACATGATTTGTCACCCATGCTGTTATTTTGAAATCGTTGAACCGGAAATCAACTGCTTACAATAGTCTGACGTCACGGACGTTGTGGGTTGACGGCAGATTGACGGAGCATTTTCCCACAGTTGCCGTGAAGTAAAATCCATCCACAACTTGTGGAAGACGTCAACTTGTTAACGGCGATTTGTTACCCCGAGACACAGCTACTGCATCAGGCTGCATGCTTATCAACAGTGGTGTAAAGTAACTAAGTACATTTACTTAAGTAGCCTGTAGCCTACCCTACTTAAGTACAATTTTGACTTGAGGTATTTGTAGGCTATACTTTTTACTTGAGCAGCTACTTGAAGTAATAGTAGAAGTAAAAGTATTGGATATGTGATAGTAGGCCAATATATCCAATAGGCCTACTTTTAATTCTACTCCACTACATCTCGGATCCAAATATGTACTTTTACCTCACCACTGCTTATGAACTTGTCAGGGCTCAAAATTTAACCATGACCAAAATGCATAACGATTATGACAATTATGACAATTTAAGGACGTTTAAGAAAAAACATTAACAAAAGTAATCAACAAATAAAAACTGGTCAAATTGACAAATGAAATAATATAAGAAATAGGGAAAAAATAGGAAAATGTCAGATTTACAAGTTCACAACAATCTGCTATTTTCATAATATTTATCATGTGGAACAAACAACATGTATTATAATGCCCTAACTCCTACAAGTTCTCCCAGTTCAATTTATTTTGGGGGGTCACGGCCTGAAAAGGGTTGAGAACCAATGGGTCAAGTAAGTCAAGAACGTCATTGCAAGGAATCCATTCATGTCTATGAAATATTAGGCTGCAATAATTATTATTTTTGTTATCATTTTTCCATTGATAACCTCCCCTATATACAGTATGGGTTGTAATGTCAGATAATCAGATGCCTATGTCTGTTTTAATCCAACAACATGCAGAGTATTTTCATCTGACTGACGTGAGAAACATCCTCTGTCACTGGTTCCCAAACAATGGGTCGGGACTCATTTGTGGGTCACAGACACATTTTTATGGGTCCCCTAATTTTTCTTTCCCTATACATCTTGGTTTTTAGTTATTATTATTCAAAAATACTTTCAAAAAACATTCCCAAAAAAACATTTTTTTAATGTTTTTAAAAACTAAATTAAATTATTTTATTTCAGTAAAAAAACTAATACAAATCTTAAGAAATGTCATAAATTAGAACACAAACGTTTAAGAAGTAAGAAAGTAGAAGTAGAAAATAGCCGATCTACAAGCTCACAGGCGACGTTTTGTGAATTTTCACTATAGTTTGTGTCCCGGGCAAATGTCTAATTTCTCTATTGGGTCACGGACTAAAACGTTTGGGAACCACTGCAAACCTTCCCGACCCTTTGAGCTAAAATGTCAAACAGTTCATCATAGAATGAAGCCATAACCTTTCACGGTAAGAGCCCAAAGCAGCTTTATTGACCAAAAGGCCTATAAGTGTTTCCTAGGCTCCTAAGGTAGGTAGGTAGGAGGATATTGATTCAATTATGTGGCTGATAATTTGTGCATCTATAAAGCGTGTCCATATTTAGATAAATTGTTGATACTAGAAAACAAAACTCCCTTTTTTCACCTTTTTTTTCTCTTCTTGTTTTAAAGGATATTTGTGTCATTGTGTCTTTCGTTTGGCGTGGTAGGGCTAAATCCACTGTCTATACGCTAATCTGGAAGCTAGCAGTGGTGTAAAGTAGCTAATTACTTTTTTTTACTCAAGTACTGTACTTGAGGTACTTTTACTTTTTTTGTACTTGAGTATTTCCAATTTTCAGTACTTTTACTTCTACTCCTACATCTTTGAGGAAAATATTTTACTCCACTACTTTTATTTGAAAACTTTAATTAGTTACTTTGCAGATATAAATTATAATATTATAAAACATACACAAACCATTTTAGCCCTTTATACCAAAGCTATTTGAAAATAGACAATCTACAGTATTTTTATATTGTGGTATTGCTACTTTTATTATTATTTGTTATTAAACATTTGAGTACTTTTCACCATCTCATGCCAATAAAGCTCCTTTGAATGTGGATGTATCCCCTCAATCTGATATTGATACAGCAATAATAGCCCTTACAAGCTAAACGTTCCATCTAAACTCTGTATGATCGCTCTCCACCGCAAATCATCACTGAGCCATGCGTGGCAATTTCGCAAATTGATCCTGATGTGAACGTTTTTGGACCAACTTTAGCTTTATAGCAATAAACAGACTGACTAACCATCAACATATCTATTATTCTACTGGTAACGTATAGATTGTGTCCGTTGTCTTGCGTGATGCACAAATATTGAGTTTTGAGAGTTGAAATGACACACAAATGACTACATGGCATTTCCATGTTGGCCTTATGAAAGGGTAGCCATTTCTATTTGTATATATTGTATATTGCCTAAAATGTACAGGAAATTCAAAAAGAACGAATGCATTTGTAGTCGTATTTGCAAATTGCAATTGTCGTCGTACACAAAATCCCGTGGAGTTTTCTCAATTGGGCAACAACACGGACGGTATTCAGGGAAATGGTTACTGCATCAACACCATTTCAGCACATATATAATATTATACAGTGACCTACGTCAAATTTAAGCAACAAATTGCTCTATTTCTTTTATTTTTCACTTGTTTTATTTTTTTAGGTCAACAACATTTGATTATTTTTTATTATAGGCCTAAGCACGACTCATGTGTCAGTTTGTCAGGCCTAATAGTCCCTAACCCGGTGGCCCCACATGGCTGATGAAAACGATGCTATCCTAAAATTAGACGGTGCTGAAATCAGTTTGTTAATATTCGTTAGTTAGTAGGCTATGCTATTTATCACGCCGTGAGACGTTCTTCTTCGGCGCCTTCGAAAGGGTCAGATCTAAAAACAAGGCCCGATGCTTCGTCCAAAAAGTTTATAGGATAAAAACAAATGTCGACCTACACGAGTCTGCGTTTTATTTTAGGCTAGCTACTCCAGCCTCCTAAACAAACTATTACAATGGTTTTGAAGGCTATATTTTTATATTTTTTTAACGCCTTTGAGTTCTTCTGTTATATGTTTCTCAAATGTATTGGTCTACTTTAAGATAAAATAATTCATAGCACGAGGAAATTGAAATGATGTCTTAAAGCATTATTGCAAGAACTTGCCAGGCATAACTTCCATTTTATATCCTTGTAATTAACTGATATACATATGTACACCAAACTGTGAATTAATATTATTAGGGTATATTAGGCCTAAATATGAACTGACCGTTGCTAAGTCATAAATAGCGACACAATAGGCCTACACACCCAAATATTTACGTAGGCCTAAATATTCTGTAGGCCTAAATGTTTAATTTTGCCTATATTTAAAACAAATTTGCAATCTGGACGAAAGCACGACATTTTGTGTTGAACTCGTAATTCTTTAACGCTTTAGAGCCAACGGGATTAAGTCTAATCCGCCAGAGGCCAACCCATCAACCTGCGGTATAGGCCGCCATACAATCATTCATTACAGCGAACTTGTGTTGGATAGGCCTATACGTGCATATTGTTGGACGTGCAGCCAGGCCTACACGTTGTTTTTATTCTATTTTCTATTTTCTATTTCTACACATTTTGTTCAGGGTTTGACATCCGATGCGATTGTTGTTTTTTTAGGTTAATTGCGATTCATGGTCCGTTATAGCAGTGGTTCTCAACTTGTGGGTCGGGACCCCAAATCATTTTGGGGGGTCCCCAGATGATTAGCTTAATGTTCAACATTTCTCACTCAACAGTAAACAAACCAACATACATTTCTAAAGTGACAATTTAAGGACTTTTTAACACCTCTAAAATGACAAAACATTGACCAAACTGTCAAATATTAGTGGCAGAAATTGCAAAAATAGCAGATCTACATGCTCACAATGCCTCGCAACGCGAGGCGTTGTGAGCATGTCGATCTACTATTTTCAATAGAACCACGTCATACACAATGTATGCCTCAACTCTTAGTGCTTGCAGGGTTGGGGGGGGGGGGTCCCCAGTTAAAATATGATTATTTTGTCACGGCCTGAAAAGGTTGAGTACCACTGCGTTATAGGGGTGTGTTTCTTTTGGATAGGTTATTGATTCTTGTAGGCAAACGCTTCACTAGCACTCCTCATTGTCATTCTCATTGTCTTTGTGACGGAATGAATGGTAAGATTATGTTTTATCCTTTTGCGCCTGGCAATGGTTTGGCTGCATGTTGAGCTCAGCTCATATAGCCTACATATCATATGACCCATTGTATTGCACACATCTCCCAGAGGCCTACCCACACCTACACCATTAAAGTGTAGACCCATGCTGTTCATGTTATTTATTTATGTATTTATTTATTTATTTAAACGGTGTTATATGATGTGTTCAATTGTTTCGTCAGACTAAATAACCAATTGGTTAAATGTATATAGCCTACTTATAGGCCATATTAACATGGTATATAGGTCATGTTTCACCATTACTCAAACTTCCAATGAACTTGATAGGCCTACGCCTACCTGATAGATGGGGGGCGTTCTTGTTAAATAGGTCACTGTCTTGTTCTGGATGCGGGGGGATCAGGGGACCGCCAGGGGTCATCGAGGCTAAATGACTGATACTTAGGAACCGAATGGACCCCCATCCATATATCGGTCAGCAACTCAGGGTGTAAATAGAACCAAACGGGTTCCATATAGATTGGGGTTTCATCGGTTTTTGAGGGAATGGGTCCCCAGGCAGCTAAATGATCGGAACCAAATAGACCCTGGTTATATGTGTATAAATGGCACCAAATGGTAACGGGTCCATTTGGTTCCATTTGTACACTCTCAGAGTTAAATGAACATTGATTTCGCAGAGATAGAAATGCCATTAAATGGTGGTCCATAGCCTAATGTAGTCAAACTGAGGGTCGTTGAAATGATAATGGTTGGGAATCATTGCTAGAGCCGTAAAAACCTTCTCTCATGGGGGCCTCTGTGGCATATCTTTTCAAATGGGGTCCGCGGTGTCAATTTGGGGGTCCTTGACATGAAAAAGTTCGAGAACCACTGGGCTATAGCCAATCAAACTGGGTTTCCAGAAGTAATATTGATTGAAAAGGTTGAGAAACAAGGCTTCGTGAGGTAGCCTAATCATATAGGCTAGCCTACCGACGCTGTTTCCAGGGATGTCATTGCAGCCTGCCAAAAGGGCTGCCGCTGACCACATCCCGAAAGTTATAGTTTATTCATTTATTTACTGTGCCGTGTATCCTGGTACAGGAATGCTGTGCTATATACCAGTCTACTACCACGTCTCTCCTCCGCCGTCGAATGTCAGCCGTGTTTCACACTGCTATTCTACACGATGGCATGCTGCCTGCCTTCTGCCTGCGAACCCTGCATGCTGCCATAGCAATGAAACACGACTGGCTGCAACATAAGGACACTTTTCCGCTGTTGTCACTGTAACATTGAGCATGACATGTTTAAAACACGGCGTCGTCGTCAGCCCTACTCGGCAACTCGGCATGTAGCAAGAAGAACGCAGTAATAATATCTTACCCTGCTCGGAACGGCACGCGGAGAGCCTTACAGCCCCGGTGCCGTCTTGCAGAGAGAAGACAAAACGTTCCAAAGATCAATAATGACGACGTCGGGCCTGCTGTCTGTCAACACGCATTCACCTCAAAGATGGGAACGAAACAGCGCGTCGTGGCATGGAGAGAGGGAGAGAGACGGACTCACGCACGCACACGAGCTCACGCTTCACCTATGATGTCAACACGCACCGAGTGAACCCAGCTAGCGGACATGCGCATCGTCGCACTTAGCTCTCTCCCTCCGCTATATAGCTCCGAGATGATAGGTTCCTCGGTGACAGCTGCCCAAATGCGAATGTTCGCCGCTCTTACACGATTCTTACCTTTACCGCACATCGTATCCAAAAAGTAAAGGTCGTTTTAGCTTCTCTCACATGTATAATTTTTGAGCGGTGGAGGAAATCTAAGCGATGGGTTGAAACAGGCCTTTACATTGCTGTTTTAGTCAGCCTGTGGCCAGTTTTTCCACAATGCAATTTTACGGAATCAGTAATGCGCATGCGTGACTGGCCACTAACGTGTTCCCTGGTCGGGGCGAGAAAACTGGCCACAGGCTGACTAAAACAGCGATTAAACGCCTGTTTCAACCCGTCGCTTAGATGTTCTCCACCGCTCAAAAATTATACATCTGAGAGACGCTAAAACGACCTTTACTTTTTGAATACAATGTGCGGTAAAGCTAAGAATCATGTAAGCGTGGCAAACATTCACCGGAGAAATCTAATTTGGGCAGCTGACGCAGAGGAACCTAATGAATGTAGATTTCCAGACGAGGCTGGTTTATACGAGGCTAGAGCAAGGAACCTCATCTCGGAGATAGCGAAGGGAGAGGTTCTCGCACTGTTGCTTCACCAGGAATTGCTGTTGCTTGCTCCACAGTCCTAAAGCAAGCCATATCCGTGCTGTAGCCTCCTCTGTCGTATAGCGGCGGTGTCTGTCGCGTGCCGAGAATAGCAGACCATAAATGACAAAGTATCCTACAAAAATTAGGCTTATTATAGGCTAATATGCAGCTTGTTGTAGAACCGTTCTACAACAAGCTATCAAGCACTTTAGTGAAACTCCTGTGCATATATATATATATATATATATATATATATATATATATATACAGTCGACACTTTCGACGTCTTTCACTTTCAGCACCACGGACAGCAGCCAATAGAAGACGCACGTCTTCATTATAATGCCTTCTCATGACTCAATGATTCATACACTTTGACAGAGAGCCTAACCCATGATCTCTTTACCTTACACGCGTTGGTTTCTTCTTAATCAGGTTAATCTCAGCTAATCATAACCTATAAGGGACAACTGAAATGTATCCATATCTTTAAATAAATACATACATACATACATACATACATACATACATACATACTAATATATATATATAAATACATACACATGCATATGTAACATGGTGGTATAATTAAAAGTTGCCAACAACGCCACCTAGGGTATTGCGCCCTAGGAAATAGTTTTTAGATATATTGAACCACCTGAATACATAAAATACCCACTAGGTTCGTTGTACAGAGAGAAGGCAGAAACAGGTTTTAAAAAGTACAAAATGAGTTTTATTTAAACATCATGTTATGTCATTAAGATCATACGTCATATCAATAAAATAAGATGCATTCAATGAACAGGAGAGTTTAGACACTGAGTCCATAAGACATACTAAGTCTCCTAGGCCAGTGCTGGGGACTGGGAGGAGGGGCAGGCTAACCGGCCCCATGGCAGTAGCATCCCCAATGAGCACAGCAAAGCAAAGCAAACAAAACAAAAAGCTAAAACACAACAAAACAGGGGTTTAACACCACAGGCGGCCGGTACCTGTCCCAGGCATAAGCCCCAGCACCAGGCCTGTAGATAGAAATAGCAATTAGTAATATGAAAGTCAATATAGCCCATTCAGATACATCAGTTCACAGGATGATATTGGTTAGAGGCCTATGTGTCCAGGTTGTCTCTACCAGCAAACTCATGCACAGTTAAAACAGTCCCGAGTGGTGGATGGGAGGTGTGCAAGTAGGGTTGAAGTTCTCAATGGGGAATTTGTACATCCGGCAAAGCAGCAGTTAGTGTCTCTGGCCCTGCAATGATAAGCGGCCATGTTAGCCTACTATTCAGTAATGATGAACTCAAAAGCAAGCAAACTGACAGTAACCTACCCCATTTGCCAGGGCAGAGCGCACAGGTCGCCAAGCCCGCAATGGTGGGAACCAGATAAGTTAGCGAACTGAAAGAATAAATATGTACATTACTATAGGCTAGTGCTATCAAACAAATTAAAGGCTGACTGCTGAGAAGAACCAAAACAGCCTACCTTCCTTGCATGGTGACATAGTGCCACACGCCAGGAGCAAACAGTTCAGGAGGACCGTTTGTAGCACAGAGCTATAAAGGACAACATAACAGTCAAGTTCAATACCACACAATATAGGCTATGTGCAATTGTTTAACAGTTAGAAAGCACATACCTGCATAATGTGACGCTGAGCCCAACAGGCCAGCCAAAGATATGAGGGCACATGCTGTGGGACGCATGGCCAGCTGAAGCCCAACAGGCCAGCTTCTGGGAGAACCTGACGAGCGCACAGTGTGTGCTGCTTAAATAGTATCAGCAATCAGCCCACTGATGAGTGGGAGGAGGATGGGCCATGGGCAGATTGGTAGCCAACGCCCATCCTGCTACAATCCATCCCCCCCAACTGCATCGTCGCCCCGACGATGACACAACATAATATAGAAGCAGTCAAGCCAATAAACTCAACCATTACTGAAACATAATGTAACGCTGAAGCCCATCAGGCCAGCTACTACTAGAACCATAATTATGACGCTGAAGCCCATCAGGCCAGCTACTATGAACAAACTGAATGGGAACAAGGACTTGCTCAGCTCCTCTGGAGGTGAACACAATTGAAATGTAACATTCTGGACTGTTCAGCTCCTCTGGAGGAGAACAATGGAAATACAACATTATGGACTGTTCAGCTCCTCTGGAGAAGAACACAATTGCAACTATAACTTATGGACTGTTCAGCTCCTCTGGAGAAGAACACAATTTACACTATGAGTAATACACTAGATGAGCGTCCCTCCGTGAGAGGTGGCTCCCGGGTGCTTGGGAAGGGGTGGTGCAGGTCCTTCAGGTACCGACACCGACATGGCCATTGCCTGTGTGCACCCTAACCTCACCATCCCCACTCCCAGCCCAAACTGAGGCCTAGCCGAAAGGCAAAGTTGCCGCGAAGTGGTCCATTTAAGGCTGCCACCTCAAAACTTCCCTTAGAGCTAACAACCCCTGATCAAACTTATCACCACCCGGTCCCTTTATGGGAGAGCCTGGGAGCGCTACAAGTGCTTAGTCAACTGTTTAAAACCTGGCTGTTCAGCTCATCGAGGTGAACAAAATTGAAGACTAAGCCCAACAGGCCAGCCACTATGAGACACCCTTGACGGATTGCCTGCCTGAAATGTCAGTGTCTGTATATGGACACCATTAAAATCCTCTGAAACTATGACTGTCCAGCTCTTAACAGAGTAAACACAACTTTAAAAACTGTTGTTCAGCTCATTCGAGGTGAACAAAATTGAAAGGACTGAAGCCCAACAGGCCAGCCATCGAACCTTTTAAAACCCTGGCTTGTTCAGCTCCTTCAGAGGTGAACAAAACTGAAGACTCACTCATCCTATGGGGAGGGAGGGAGGGAGGGAGGGGGGGGGGGGGCTGTCCTATTCGCCGACACATGCTGCTGCTTTGCCTCTGAACAAAAGAAACAGAAAATTAAGTCAAACAAGATGTTTCAGAATTTGTCTAAATACAATCCAAAGGAAAAAAAAATTACCACGTCTCTGCCTTCATTTAGTACGTCCTGCCGACCCACGCCAAATGTAACATGGTGGTATAATTAAAAGTTGCCAACAACGCCACCTAGGGTATTGCGCCCTAGGAAATAGTTTTTAGATATATTGAACCACCTGAATACATAAAATACCCACTAGGTTCGTTGTACAGAGAGAAGGCAGAAACAGGTTTTAAAAAGTACAAAATGAGTTTTATTTAAACATCATGTTATGTCATTAAGATCATACGTCATATCAATAAAATAAGATGCATTCAATGAACAGGAGAGTTTAGACACTGAGTCCATAAGACATACTAAGTCTCCTAGGCCAGTGCTGGGGACTGGGAGGAGGGGCAGGCTAACCGGCCCCATGGCAGTAGCATCCCCAATGAGCACAGCAAAGCAAAGCAAACAAAACAAAAAGCTAAAACACAACAAAACAGGGGTTTAACACCACAGGCGGCCGGTACCTGTCCCAGGCATAAGCCCCAGCACCAGGCCTGTAGATAGAAATAGCAATTAGTAATATGAAAGTCAATATAGCCCATTCAGATACATCAGTTCACAGGATGATATTGGTTAGAGGCCTATGTGTCCAGGTTGTCTCTACCAGCAAACTCATGCACAGTTAAAACAGTCCCGAGTGGTGGATGGGAGGTGTGCAAGTAGGGTTGAAGTTCTCAATGGGGAATTTGTACATCCGGCAAAGCAGCAGTTAGTGTCTCTGGCCCTGCAATGATAAGCGGCCATGTTAGCCTACTATTCAGTAATGATGAACTCAAAAGCAAGCAAACTGACAGTAACCTACCCCATTTGCCAGGGCAGAGCGCACAGGTCGCCAAGCCCGCAATGGTGGGAACCAGATAAGTTAGCGAACTGAAAGAATAAATATGTACATTACTATAGGCTAGTGCTATCAAACAAATTAAAGGCTGACTGCTGAGAAGAACCAAAACAGCCTACCTTCCTTGCATGGTGACATAGTGCCACACGCCAGGAGCAAACAGTTCAGGAGGACCGTTTGTAGCACAGAGCTATAAAGGACAACATAACAGTCAAGTTCAATACCACACAATATAGGCTATGTGCAATTGTTTAACAGTTAGAAAGCACATACCTGCATAATGTGACGCTGAGCCCAACAGGCCAGCCAAAGATATGAGGGCACATGCTGTGGGACGCATGGCCAGCTGAAGCCCAACAGGCCAGCTTCTGGGAGAACCTGACGAGCGCACAGTGTGTGCTGCTTAAATAGTATCAGCAATCAGCCCACTGATGAGTGGGAGGAGGATGGGCCATGGGCAGATTGGTAGCCAACGCCCATCCTGCTACACATACATAGTACATACATACATACATACATACATACATAAGTCAACATATGAGAATGATTTCATTAACTTTGCCACCCTGTTATTCATGTAATGTTATTGGCATGCACATTTTATTTATTTTATTAAGATAATGGATCCAGACCATGGGGGCACGTCCGGCGGTCATTCGAGCAGTCCAGTCTGTTAAACCAGTGGTCCTCGAACCTTTTATTGTATTTCTCCCTTGAGGACCCCTGGGCCCTGTGGTAGGCTTTACTCCATCAGTTGAATGCATTCAACAAATTGGTGCAAGAGGTCGTTGTAATAGGAGTGGACTATTAACAGGAATATCTGCTTTAGAACAATATTTACAGAACGTTTGTGAACTCTTCAAGTTCACAGAGGCACTTTGGTCAGCAGATGTCGCCATTTATGATGCTTTCAGCTGCATCACATTCACATCCTAATATATCCGCATTATATATATTATAGATATATATTATGTGTCATTATATAGCAGATCAAACTTTTGATTTTATTTCAGAAAGTGTTTCTGTGCCTCCTCGATTCGTTCTTTTCAGTGCCGTGCACAGATGAAGCAGAACTTCAGGATAATTATAACAAAAATGCATTGTAACTTACTGTCAAATAGGCTACACCTGCCCCATTTTCACTGATTAGATATTGTAGTTTCTATTTTTTTTAAAGACCTGTCGCAGCCGTGGATTTTATGCGGTGTCTCAACGTCAGTTTTCCCTTTTTTTTTTTTTTTTTTTTCAAGAGGCAGAGCAGCGAATGTGAGCTGAATGCAGGGCATGACTTAATGGAATAAGACGCACAACTCATTGGCAATAGTCTGGTGAAGAAGCCAACACTGTGAAATGCTTTCGCAGGGTTAGTCATCGCAGCCACATGATTCCTCCGGGCCCGCTATACACTGTATGCAGCTGTATTTCCAATTTAAGCCGATTAGATATTTTGGGGGGGAGTAATGCCTTGGCTACTGTAAGAGGCGCTTTAGAGGAGGGACCGTGATGGATTCTGACATCGGTTTGTTTCGTTTGAACGCGAGATCACTGTTGACAAACACCATGGAGTGATTGTCATCCGCTCAATGGGTTTGGGAGTTGGGAGATCGACCGTTGGTCCATCTGTAGCCTATTTCTCGGTGCTCCAGTCGTGCGTTTTGTGACGGAGCCCCTGGCAAACCAACGGCATCTTTTCTCTCCGTCTGTGGTGGTGAGTTGGGGGAGGCGGAGAGAGAATTGTGCATGGTGGAAGGCGGTGTGCTATAACGTTACACCGCCTAACATCTAATATTGTTTTTTATTTTTGAGGGAATGAATCGCAGTGCACTGGACTACAAAACTTATGGTTCACTGCAGCATTTTGCGCCTTTTTGTTCTGCTGCAGATGATAGCGTGGAACACCATCACCGCTGAGCAGTAGGCTGCTATCTTATGCCACTGCAATTCTGGGGCAAAGATAGATAGAGAGTGGCGTCGTCTTTGCAGTCAGGCTACTATGGCATAATAGGGGGATATTCTGGAGGATATTCTGGGAGGGAGAATCCGTGCAATTGCTTGGTTTATCTACGATGTCTTATTAGCGCGAAGCACTTCATTTGACTGGATTTTAAACCCGGCATCGTCACCCGGTTTCCTGTTTCGAGCTGCTCTTTACACCATTGCAGAATTATTCGTAGAAAAAGCAGCGGATCCCGATGGCATGGACACTTATGCAAGGTCTGCCGCGCTGCCGCCGTGCTACTGGAGCATCTCTGCTGTCTCTCCATCGCCATCGCCCCGCAGCCCAAAGAGCCCTGCATCCGCAACGCGACCTGCGACCACCGAGCCAAAGCAGGCGGCATGAGGCTTGATTCAGTGCATTTATCCATGCTGGTCATCGGGGTCTCCTTCGCCTGCTACTCCCCGAGTTTGAATTCCCTGCAGGAGCAGGCTTACAAGTCCGCCGTGGTGATCGAGGGGAAGGTGCAGTCTGCGCCGCTCAACGTCTCCGCGGAGCCGCACCGTGTGAATGTCAGAGTGCTGGACGTGTGGCCGCTCAACAGCGGGGGGCTGGAACGCGAGCAGCTCGTCACCGTGGGAGAATTCGGATCGGAGGCTCCGTGCACCAAAGTAAAGAAGAACCACAAGTACATCTTTTTCATGGACCCAACTGACGAGCCCTTGGTTTTCAAGGCATCGTTCGCGCCCCTGGACACGAGTGGAAAGAACCTTAAAAAGGATGTTGGGAAGATCTTGTGTGAGGACTGCGGTAAGTTCATAATGCTTTGTGAGGCAGAACCCGGAAGCATGAATGTGCCCACCGTTTCATTGACCATGGTGGCTGGGTTATAGCTTGAATGGCCACAGCATGTATATTAGAGTCAGTGGGGTAACAGACACGGGGGCCTATCGGGGCGTCTATGCAGCAATATTCGACAACTCTCGCAAGCTCCCATAGCCCCACATGATCAATCAAACTCACTCTCTCTCTCTCTCTCTCTCTCTCTCTCTCTCTCTCTCTCTCTCTCTCTCTCTCTCTGCAACAGACATGCGCCTCGCACTGTTGCTTCTGAGGAATTGCAGTTGTGTCTGAGTCCTGTGTTGAACTATCTGCATTGTGCTCTGTGCGTTTGAAGCTCAGCAGCGTTGCTACCATGATGTACCACCATCCGGAAACACTTGTAGAGGGATGCTGTTGCCATGAGCCGCGGCATCGAGCACTGAACTACGCCTTATGTAGAGACCGTTTCAGCACCACGGACAGCGGCCTGTCGCGGCGGGTAGCCTTTTAACCACTCACACCCTCCATTAGGCTATATAGCAAAACCCAGTTGCAAGTAGGCTACTTGGTAGACCTACCAGTGGTGTAAAAGCAACTAAGTACATTTACTCAAGTAGCCTACTGTACTTAAAGGGGAAGACCACCCATTTTCAATATTGAACTGTGTCATTAATATACCTTAGAGGAGTTGTGGAAATAGAACAAAAGTTCCCCCCCTTCTGTGTTGCCTAGAACTGGAGGATTGATTTTGGGGTTTGTATTGTAAAGTACAACTTGATGACATCACACATTGTACTTTACAATACAAACCCCAAAATAAATCCTCCAGTTGTAGGCAACACAGAAGGGGGGGAACCTTTTTTCTATTTCCACACAACTCCTCTAAGGTATATCAATGACATAGTTAAATATTGAAAATGGGTGGTGTTCCCCTTTAAGTACAATTTTGAGGTATTTGTACTTTACTTGAGTATTTCCAATACTTTTACTTCTACTCCACTACAAATCCGAGGCAAATATTTGTACATTTACTCCACTGCAATTATTTGAAAACTTTAGTTACTATTTTGTAGATTTTGATCATCTTTGATTATTACTACAAAACATACATTAACCACTTCAGCTCTATATATACATTTGAAAACAGCCGATCTACAAGCTCACAATGCATCACAATGCAACCCATTGTGAGCTTGTAGATCTGCTATTTTCAAAAGATTTTAAAACTTGTGAAATGGGACCTTCTGTATAATGGGTACATACTACATACACATGAATTCCGGACTTCTACTTGTAACAGCATGATAGTTTTACTGAAGTAAAGAATTTGAGTAGCCTACTTTTTCTACCACTGCTCTTTTTTCATAAATAGACGATCTACAAGGTTGTGAGCTTGTCGATCTGCTCTTTTTGATGAGCCTTGCCCCCAGAACAGGGATGCTGGGGGTCAAGTTTTACAATGTGGTTGAAATCACGCTGCCCTGCAAATTGCCAGAAGGATATAGGCTCAATGGTCCTGTCTAATCCCTCACTGGCATTAGCCTGTTTTTCTGTCGGCTTGGTTCTTCATGCACATGTGCGTCTTCTCTAGGCAGAGGCCTGGGATTACATGCGATAATCTTAAACTGGAAATGTTTACCAAGGCTTTGTTTTAGGTTTTGTATTGCGGTATAGCCTACTTTATCTGGTTTGACTGCAACATAACATTATCAATACAAGATAAAAACAACAACCTCATGTTAGAAACTCAGTACAATTAGCCTAGCTGGGGAATGCTCTTTGGTCAGCAGATGTCGCATTGTCATTAAGTATCAGATCAAATGACAAATGACATATTCACCGTCATTAATACAGTATTTTCTCCTCTCTCATGCCCATCAAATCAGCTGTTGGCAGTGTCAGTCAGTGCAAGCGTTGTGCAGTAGGATATACTCTCTCTCTCCTCCCTCCTTGTGAGAGAGAGAGAGAGAGAGAGAGAGAGAGAGAGAGAGAGAGAGAGAGATCAGTTCAGACTAATGCATTTGTCATTTATCTGAAAATGTATGTGAATGGAGGTGATTATAACCGGCCCGGACAGTTTCCATGTAGATGCTTTGATTGTTCCTGGACCTGACGGGTGCACGGCCTTATCTGTGAATGGTTGGCTACATGGGAAATGTGGACCTTGCAGTGTTGTGGAAACATCATGTGTCATGGAGAGCTGATGATCTGCAGGCTTCCTTCCCAGACAAACACTGCACCAGGTGTTTTCACTAATTGGCCCCCCAAGTTGGTGCAAGGTGTGCTAATTAATGAAATCACCTAGTGCTTTCAGAATTACAAACACATCATGGGGGAGCTATTTTGAATTCTGAGCTCCATGACAACACATCACACGTAGCACTCTTTGTGGGGCCCTGACTGCGCTTAGTGCCTTCAGTCTTCTTAACGCTTCATTTCTGTTTCTATTGCTCATCCCGATCATTGACAGAGTAACACTAGGAATCATCTGGACAGAGGACAAATACTATAGGCCAGTGGTTCTCAAACCAAGAACCAAGAACCCCCATAACCCTCAGAGTTACAGACTTAATGGCCTTTTCCACCGGCAAATAACCGGTTCGGGTTCTTTCTCCCGCCTATGGCATGAACCAGAGGTGAGCTTTTCCACCGAGAACCGGAGTTGGTTCCGAACCATAAAAGTTGGTGCCTAACGGGAACCACAAAATCCTTGGTTCTTCTGGTTCAATCATGGTTCAATCTGGTGGAAACGCAAGCCGGTTCGCAAGAACGAACCAAGGTTCCAAGAAAGTTGAACCGGCACTGGTTCTGGAACCGGCTCTTTGCCGGTGGAAAAGGCTCCTTAGAGAACCCCTGCACTAAGCCTATATTCCTCTTCTGAATCACCACCACACAGCTCTGTCTATACTTCTATACAAGTTAAACAAGACCTGGTCATACATATATTGTACCTCTGAATTATTGCTCTTACACAAGGCTTCTGCACTATAACCGCTCCTACATCTGGCTTTGTTCCCACACTTGGCTCATTGGCCAAGCTTCACGGGACACTTAATGAAAATAGAAAATCCCCCAGAAATCTCAAAAAGTATAAAGATTTGTAAAGAGAAAAGTACAAGCAATAATAACTGCGTAAAGCTGAACAAGCTGAAGTCTTTCATGCTAAAATAATGTGGAAGTAGTAGGATGCCAAAAAAGTGGAATAAATATAAATTGGGATCAACTAGTGTGTGCTGGCTAAGGCTAGCCCACAATGAACTCAGCAGAGGCACCACTCACTTCTTTATTTTATTTTATCATTTTCTTTCAGTAGGAGAAGTGTCACCTAGGATCTGTTCAAGGCCATGTAACGGAGACATCTACATCACTGTCTTGGTCAGGCAACTCCAGCTGGCAGATTGGTTTTACTGGGAGGCAAACTGGAGCTGAACGTTTGATGGAATGCATGGTAGTCAGTGGGGTGTCTGACTCCGAACAAACACATTTCTGAATGATTGCGACCCACCTTTTGTAATAATAACCAGTTAAGGAAAATAAAAGAAGACATACTGTCTTGGCTTTCCAAGTGCACACTTTATACTTTTATTGAGGTATCAAACAAGCACAGAGTAAGTTAACTATGGTCTGTTATCACAAGACTGTCAATTATTGACAGCCTGCCAACCAATTCTGGTGTTGACAGCTCACTACCCAGCTAGAAACCTTCTCCGTGCTCTTTATATACCTCATAAAACTATATTGCGTGCGCATAAAAAAAACACGATCAGAAAACAAAGTATGACATGTCTTCTTTTTGGTTGCAAATCATTCAAAAATATTGACTTCAGTGGTGTGTCAATGGTGCATATGCCATGGTGTAGAACGTCTTTTCTTTCTTCAAGATGTTCCTTTCTTCCAACTGAGTAGAATGATCTTTACGTTGGACTGCAATGTGCAGACAGTAGTTTAAAATGAAGTATAACGTTATGATACTCAAGAGGTACAGGGATGAAGAAGGTGTTGGATATCACTAGGTGTAGGGGCTACTGTTATGAGGTTATTGAGGGAGGTCTTTCTTTTTTATTGTAGTACTGAATGTGTGTATTGTATGTACTTGGTATAAATGTATACTGTATGCATGTAGGCTTACTGTGTGTGTGTGTGTGTGTGTGTGTGTGTGTGTGTGTGTGTGTGTGTGTGTGTGTGTGTGTGTGTGTGTGTGTGTGTGTGTGTGTGTGTGTGTGTGTGTGTGTGTGTGTGTGTGTGCGCGTGCGTGCGTGTGTGTGTGCGTGTGTGTGCGCGTGCGATATACAGTTATAAGTATGAGTCTATGTGTTGGTACTGTATGTGTATAAATATTGGTTTATCATAGATACTAGCGTGGAAGCGTTTTATTGATATTTATTATTGATGGAGAAGGGGTGGGAGGCAATAAGTTATGCTTCTTCTCACTCCTTTTTGTACATCCTTTTTTAAATCTACTTTTATTTTGCATTCATTTAATTAGTTATATTTGTTTTAAAAATTAAAATGTTCTATTTTTAGCAAAGAGATTTGTTGTAGACGGAAGAAAGGTGGCCAAGTACAGTTGTAACACAGGTCTGTTTTACTAAGAATAGAAGGTTTAACCCATTTAGGCCTAGAATTATTGAATGCTTTAACCAGTGAAAAATAGCAGATCTGCTATTTTTGAAAAAGTCGTGAAAATGTGTGCAAATCTTTGAATATATGTATTTTCAAAGCGAACAATTGTAACTCAAATGTTGCTTCTGGGTGGTCCCTGGAACTAAATACTTTGAGATGGGGGTCCGTGGCCAAATACATATCATTTTGGGGGTCCTCCAGATGAAAAGTTTGAGAACCACTGACATAGTAGTCTCTCAAGAACAGACTAACTGAGCTCCAGTTAAGTGAAAAGGACCTTTTCTTTGACGATGGCTGGCCAGATTGCTGACATAGAAACATAGGTTTTTCAAAAAACCTTTGAAGATTTCAAAAGACACTTATAGAATCGGGTCAAAATTCTAATTTGGGACCCTCTCAGTTATTTTGACCCACTTTCAGGTGGCGACCCACTGGTTTAGAAACAGCCAAGTGGTCTAGTGACATGATAAGGTGTCCCCTCCTCCTTCCCCAACATCCCACATCTTTAGGCTGCCCTCAATTCCCTCCCTTGAGGCGGCACAAAATCTCCTTTTCACACAATTCACAAGCCTAGCCTGCATGAGGAACTCTGTTAAAATTGGCCCTGCTGGTTTCTTGTAGTCATCGCTGTTGGGTCCTTGTCTGTTTCATATACAGTATACATATAAATGAATGCCCTATATTATACTTAATTGTACAACAGGTTTGCACAAAAGTAAAACACGGCACATTGTGAGCTTGTAGATCTGCTATTTTTGCTATTTGAAGTTGAAAGTTCTTTTTTGATTATCATTTTTGTTCCCATTAAATCGATCGACGATTAGTTCGATTAACTCTTATCCCCTAGTTTCTACTTTTAATAACAGCGCAGAAGAATCTATTTGGACGGACATGGTGCTAAACAACAGTGTCGTCATACTCATGACTGTGGTTTCAAGTGTGTCACATCTGCCTGTTGGCTCTTATTATTTGGCATAAGAATAGTGTTTTCGTCCCATATGGCTCAACCTAGATCAAAAGTCTGTGTAATGATGCCAGTTTGATGGTGGGGCCCCCCTAGCTTTTTGTCTATTCACAGACCCCATGGAGGAGACCTATATTTTTTTAAATATTGCTTTTTAACCACTTAAACTCTACACTTAGTTAAAAAAAAAAAATCTGTCTGGAGCCGCAATTTTGTGTTTGCTTTGTCTGGAAATGTCTTTCAATAGAACTTCTTTTTAAAATATATTTTTTGCTAATTTCTCAGAGCAGATAAGTCAACCCGTTCTCACCCCCTCTGCTTCACCCTCCCGACGCGTTCCCAACTCGCTTTCTGCTTCACCCGTGCGACGCTTTGGAATGTCTACTGCGTCTACGGTCGGACGATCACGGAGAGTTTTAGGACGAGAACGGAGAGTCTTAGTACGCATGCGCCGACATGTGTTTACTGGAATATTTTACACTCACGGCCATGACGGGGAATCAAATCCGGGTCTCTGGATTAGCGTCACCATGCTCTACCGACTGAGCTAACGAGACGACTGGGAAATTCCTTTTTTTTGTGCTTTTATCTTTGACAACGTGGATGATAACGTAGTCCCTTCTTTGAGCCGTATTCGGACGCGGAAGCAGTCCCCTGGTCAAAATGTACTATTCTGTCCATAACGGCACATAATTCGGTAACGCCGCTGAGTCGGCTCATGCGCCGTTCACACCGTTCGCCGCGGCGACTCGGTCGCTACCGCTCCCTCGGCGGCGTCTCTCGGCGTTCAACGGCGCCTGAGACGGCGCGGCTCCGTCGTTTATAGTGGCGTGAGCGGTAGCGTCGGGTGGCTGGTAAACCGGTAAGCCCTTCAGAGCGGTATCGAATCCCGCTTCGGGAACTACTTTTTTTTTCTTTCTTTTTAGACCACCCAATGCGTCCAACCCTTGAAACAGTAGGCAATCCCAAAGCGTCTATCGTCCGACGCAGTACAGTACTTCACAACGCGTCGGTTGTATGATGCTTTAGGGGTGAGAATGTGTTGGATAAGTATACCAGTAAAGCCAGCAGCAGCATAGGTGGTGAAAGCAAACAGATACAGTATGTCCAAGCATTAATACATTCTTTATTTTCCCTCAATGTATTTCTTCTTCTTATTTGGTGTATAGGCAACACCTTTTTCCTTTACAACAGGAGAATGTAAGAATAACTTTATGCCTATTACAATAATAAACAGTATGATACAATAATAAAATATAATTAAAATGTAAAAGAATTGCCCAAACATTTTGCCAAAAATGCCACATTTTTGCCGAATGTTAGCCCCAGAATACTAGTAGAGTTCAAGTGGTTAGTCATATTCTTTTTTACATGAGCAATGTTAGAGGTTAAATTACTGAGGGGGTGGGAATGTTACTGTACCATGCTAGTATACAGTATACAAACCAGTAGTTTGTTTAAATATGATGGTTTAAAACTGAGAGGATTACATGCACGCACTAACCCACACACACACACACACACACACACACACACACACACACACACACACACACACACACACAGACACACACACACACACACACACACACACACACACACACACACACACACACACACACACACACACACACACACACACACATATACAGTATATACCAGTAAGACTCCCTAATCAGGAGATAGCGACCGTCACGTCGCCTACACAAACTTTAGAAGGCAATGGTAGCCAATCAGGAGGGAATATGGGAAATGGTACAGATCCATGTAGATGACATGACTTTAGAGATACTGTGTACCGCTTTGTGTGATTTTTTTGTTTAAAAATGTGTTTTGCAAAAATCAGCCTGATGGTGGCGCTAGAAGAGGGCCATGTGAGAAATGAGGGGTGGCGGTTGTGGTTTGGTAGCCAAGGAGTGTGTGTGCAAAGTTTGTCATGGATAGGGGCAACGGTGCCGGAGATAAGAGTAGGGCAAAAGTGTGACATGATGTGACGTGACGCAACGTGATGTGGCGTGACGGACATGCTGTTTGACTGACGGACTGATGGACTGACGGTGGAGCTTTTCATAGTAACTTGCGCCTGGCGATTGCAATGAAATAAGACAGTATGCATTCCTCTAATTAAGTTGTTTATCTAGTGTTAGATCATTTCTCAAGACACTTTTGGGGCATGTTTGACTGATCGGGTCACGTCAATGGATGCTAGGAACTGTGGCATGTTATTTTCAAGTCTTTTTAACATTTTAAAAGGTGATGAGTGTAAACTGATTAGTAACTATAATATCACTGTCAAATTAAATGACAGCAATTGAATTCAGCGTGTGATCTGTTTTGTATTGGCAGATTTCGTTTTCCCTTCCTGTGCAGTTTTAAAAGACTCAGTTTTCTCCTTAAATGTAAGCTACTAGCAAGTCACACACAGCGGGGCATACACCTAAATTAGCCAACCAAACAATATGTATGTATGATGCTTAGTGTCTAAGCACTAAGCATCAAAACCCTTTCCATGGAGCCCATATCTATACTGTGTTATAAACATACTTATAATGAATTATAATCTTCTTATAATACTGTCTACTTATAGTTATAAGCCCTCATAAATGATAACACATTATAAAGCATTATGTAATTACATATTAATTACTCATACTTGATGAGGTGTTTTTTTTAAAATATATATATATTACCCTCCAGCAGGTTCTGTGATGGGTGGGAGCATTCCAGGTGGTCCCTAATAGCTCCTTTTCATGACAAGGACCCCCAAATGAATGTGTTTGGCCGCGGACCCCCATCTGAGAACACTTTGTGCCAGGGAACCTGATACAAGATATGTTGTTAAAATGTTCAAACAATAAAAAAAAAAAATAGCAGATCTGCTTGTAGATAGTGGTAAAACCGATGATGCCATATTATCAAATTGACTGGGAACCTCTTGGGATCCCCAAGGACCCCTGGGGGTCCTTCTGGACCCCACTTTGAGAACCCCAGCCCTAGCGAAATAATTAAGAGTGTTGGTACACTCATTGAGTTTAATGAACACTCTGGATTTTACAGCGTGGTCTCGTTACAGACACAGCTCCATAACTGAGAGGTTGATGCAGGTCCCTCGCAGCAAACAATGTGTGACTCTCAGCATCCAGTATGTTGTCATCGTGTCCCTGAGCAGAACGCAGAATCTCTCCCTGCTCATTAATTGCAAGTCACTGTGGATATTAACAGGGGACATCAGAGTCAGTGATTCTCAAACTTTTAAACTGTAAAGGACCTCCCAGTTGGATATGCATTAGGCAACAGACCCCAATTTGGTTTTATGGACTTGTTTGGGCCGAATTATGTCTAGGGTACCAAGCCGAGGGCCACAACATTGCAGGGGGCGACGGTGGCGTTCCCTCTACTCCAGCAACAGTTCAGATATCGTCACTGTCATATCAGGCAGAAACCTTGTATCTCCAAGTTTCAAATGTGTACGTTTTTTGGTAAAGCAAAGCCCTGCTTCATCATACAAGACCATTGCACAAAAGTGACAAAACTAGTGAAAACAGCAGATCTACAAGCACACAACGCCTCGCATCGCGAGGCGTTGTGTGCTTGTAGATCGCCTGTTTTCACCAGTTTAGTAAATTTTTTAGACGATAGATACAAAACAAACGGTTTTGGACATACAAGATTTCCACCCGACAACGACAATATACTATAGTGTTGTTGCTGCTCTTATACCACCATTATTACTGGGGTTGGTGGGGGCCAGACAGTAGTCTCCCGCGGGCCGCAAATGGCCCGCGGGCCGCCTATTGGGGAACCCTGTGCTAAGGCCTTAAAACGTTGCACTTGAGATTCAGTGGCTCAGTGGTGTCAGTGTGGCGTGATTATGGATCCCACTGGGAAAGATGGATAACCACGCCCCGGACTCATTTTTGAAGCTTGTGATTGGCTGAACCGGACGTAGGGAGCGCTCCGTTGTAGTCACTTGGACCGCGCGAGGTGCACCAAAACCCAATTATCATTGCGTTTATCGTGCGCTTGCCCAGGCCTTACGGCCTGGGACTAATAGAACGATTGCATTCACCACGGCTTCGTAACTCGGGCACTCGCGCCTGCGGCGCTCGGGCGCGAAGAGCAGGACCAAGGTCCGCTGGCCTTCGCGCCGCTTGCAGTGTCGTGGACAATAATTGTGAAATGAGCGCTCTATGCCGTTTCCATCCATCTTTCCCAGTGGGATCCATAATCAGGCGTCAGTGTGCAGTATAACGCACAATGACTCGGATGGATTTCTCTCCTTCCCTGGGTCACTGTGCTCCCTCTTCGCTCTGACAGGCACATTCCATGCATATTGTTGCCGTCAGGCACCAATCTCCATATTTGAACTTTTCATATTTCTTCATACATTCATGTCAAACTTTGCCGTACAATAACGTTGCACAAAATTTGCAATAGCCGATCTACGAGAGTCGAGAGTCTAGATCAGGGGTTCCCAAACTTTTTTGTCTCAGGGCACCCCATGAATATATTTTTTTTAATCCGAGGCACCCCTACATTATAATTTTCACTCCCAGCACCTTATATTTATAGCATATCGTCGTTGTCGGGTGGAAACCTTGTATGTCCAAAACCGTTCGTTTTGTATTTATCATCTATAAAATGTTCTAAACAAGTGAAAACAGCAGATCTACAAGCACACAACGCCTCGCATCGCGAGGCGTTGTGTGCTTGTAGATCGGCTGTTTTCACTAGTTTTGTGCGACAGTCTTGTATGATGAAGCAGGAAAGACGTACACATTTGAAACTTGAAGATACGAGGTTTCTGCCCGACAGTGACGATATTTTAGTGATTATTTTGCGAGGAAAACGTTGAGATAATAGCCATTTTGGTTAGAACTGACTGAAAATTACTTTGTACTTCAAGTTTAAAATTATACTAAATATTTTTTCCAAATTAAATTCCAAATATTATCAAATTATCTCGCGGCACCCCTGGACTGCCGTCACGGCACCCCAGGGTGCCCCCGTCACCCACTTTGAAAACCCTTGGTCTAGATAGGTGTTGAGTTGCTTTAAGTGTATGGGGGGGCCAGGGCGAGAGATAAGAAGAGAGAGGTGAAAGAAGGCTGTTTTGGTGATGTGGTTCACGTGGGGGAGGAATCAAAGGGGTAGGGTCGAAAATGACACCTAGGTTGCGACAGGTTGTGAAGTGGAGCGGGTAAGGGGCAGATGATAATGATTTCTGAGAAAGTTCTTTTGCATCCAGGTTTTCATGTCTGTGAGGAAGGTGGTGAGGATGGAGTGGTGTGTCTGTGGTTTAAACCTGTGATTCTCAACCTTTTCAGGCCGCGACCCCCAAAATAATCATATTTTAACTGGGGACCACTCTGACGAGCACTAAGAGTGGAGGCATTACATTTTGTACAACACGGTTCTATTGTGAAAATAGCAGATCTACATGCTCACAACGCCTTGCAACTTGTGAGCATGTTTTTCACAATTTCTGCCTCTAATATCTAACAATTTGGCCAATGTTTGATTTGTCATTTTAGAGGTATTAAAAGGTCCTTAAATTGTCACGTGCAGATACCCTCTATACACTTAAACTTTGTTGGTTTGTTTACTGTTGAGTGAGAAAACAATGTTTCACATCAAGTTAATCATCTGGCGACCCCCCCATAATAATTTGGACCCACAGGTTGAGAACCACTGGTTTAATCGATGAATGAGAGCTTGTGATGCTGTAATAATTACATTGGATCCATTAGTCTTTTCTTTTTACATCTCCTGTAAAGTTACGGTTTTGGACGTATGCAAGATCTCCACCCGACAGCAAGGATATGCAGAGGATGTACTACAATGGGTGCAGGGACATTTTATTTGATTGCTCCCTCATTTACCTGTCCAATTACTGTACGCTCTTTCTTGCCAAAAAGTTCCTTGTCATTTCAGGGGATATGCAGTTACACAGGCTATTATTATGATGATAGAAAGAGGCTGGCACCGTAGAGTCTCGTGTATGCCAATGTTTCTTACTTCCAGGCTACGTTTGACAGGGAAGGTGGTAATTAGAGGTTTTTGGTCAGCTGATTGGAGTGCAGTGCTGTTTCCTGCCAGTGTGGATGGACAGAGAGTGGGTCGTTGTTGTATAATTAAAGCCAGCGGGGTGCGCTCACTCATTGAGCTTTCATAGATTTAATCAAAACAATATTAAAACAGTTTAATTTCCTCAAAAGTTTAATGGATCGTGATGTACTGTTATTGTTATTTTAAAAGTCCTACAAAAGTACATCATTCTGCTCTTGGATTTCTGGTTGAAATAATGAAAAGAGAGTCTCTTGCACACCCACAAAGGCAACCGGTGTGTCGGGAACAGACCAAACAAAGGTCTGACAAACTGAAGAAGAAAACTCTTGCACACTGTCTTCAAATGCAAGTATTTTTAATGGGAAATCAACAATGTTTTGGTATTTTTTAGACTTTCATCGGTGCGAGAGTTTATTATTATGTTTTTTTTTCTGGTTGAAATAATGCAAATAACACAACATTTGTTCAAATCCACTGTCTGGCTTACTGGCATTTTCGATTGTCTACACCAGGGTTCCCCAATAGGCGGCACGCGGGCCATTTGCGGCCCGCGGGGGGCTACTGTCTGGCCCCCACCAACCCCAGTAATAATGGTGGTATAAGAGCAGCAACAACACTAGTAGGCTATATCGTCATTGTTGGGTGGAAACCTTGTATCTCAAAATGTGTACGTTCTTTCACAAAGTAAAGCCCTGCTTCATCATACGAGGCCATCGCACAAAAAAACACAAAAACAGCAGAAAAACAGCAGATCTACAAGCACACAACGTTGTGTGCTTGTAGATCGGCTGTTTTCACTAGTTTAAATAGTTTTTAAAATGATAAATGCAAAACGAACGGTTTTGGACATACAAGATTTTCACCCGACAACGACGATATCTGAACTGTCACTGGAGTAGCGGGAACACCACCGTCGCCCCCTGCAATGTTGTGGCCCTCGGCTTGGTACCCTAGTTATAATTCGGCCCTTGGGGAAAACTAATCAGGGAACCCTGGTCTACACGAACACACCACGTTCGGGGAAGGGAAGCCGGGCAGGTATGGTGATAATTGTCACTGTACCTAATCTAGCAGGCTGGGGTGGAGTGTCGGGCGGGAGGCAGTAGGACGAAGGCTCTACGTCCTCCCGGTGGGGGCTCCTCACTGGTAGTTGAGTCAGTAGGATACAACAGCAGTGACAAAGAAATAACACTGATTCAGTTCAAGCAACAAAAGCACATATTTCACTGAAGAAAGACTACCTACTTTATATGGTAGTGTTGTCTGATTAGTTTTGAGATAGATTTCTGTTGCCTACATGATGCAGAATATTCTGTTGGTTTATTAAGATGCTAACGTTACACATTAAATCGTTCTTAATCACCAGTAAGATTATGACAAAATGGAGAAAGAAAGAAAGACGGGGCTTGATGCTGATTAGGGGTGAAATGTTTACAAGAATACTTTGTTGTGTAAGTTAGCGGCATTTAGAGAGTTTGATTAGCAGTCTGGACCACAGGCCTAATGTTGATCAGAATGGGTACACATTATTGTGTATCATTATTTTATGCTTTAACTATTGAAAAATAGCAGATATGCAAGCTCACAGCGCGGCACCGGGTGCTGCACTGCAAGCTTGTAGATCTGCTATTTTTGAAAAATCGTGAAAATTAGAATTTTGACACGATTCTATAAGTGTCTTTTGAATCCTTCTAAGGTTTTTTGAAAAACCTATGTTTCTATGTCAGCAATCTGGCCAGCCATCGTCAAAGAAAAGGTCCTTTTCACTTAACTGGAGCTCAGTTAGTCTGTTCTTGAGAGACTACTCTGTCAGTGGTTCTCAAACTTGTGAAGGACCCCCAAAATGATATGTATTTGGCCACGGACCCCCATCTCAAAATATCTAGTTCCAGGGACCCCCCAAAATTTGAGTTACAAACGTTTGCTTTGAAAATACATATATTCAAAGATTTGCACACATTTTCATGACTTTTTCAAAAATAGATCTACAAGCTCGCAGCGCGGCACTCGGTGCCGCGCTGTGAGCTTGTATATCTGCTATTTTTCACTGGTTAAAGCATTCAATAATTCTAGGCCTAAATGTAGGCCATGGCTACACGGAGCTGGATATTTCATATATCCAGGTTTTTCAGATATCCACATAGAAAAATATCTAGGTCCACACGGAGCTGGATATTTCATATATCCTGGTTTTTCAGATATCCACATAGAAAAATATCTAGGTCCACACGACAAAGAAATCTACGTCTAAAAAGCACACACAGAGTAAAGTCTTCAGAGATATCCGGGTTCCCTGTCTACACGGATCCAGTGAATCGGATATTTTTCAATGTCTTCACTTATTTATCCGGTTTAAAAAATATCCAGCTTCGCAGCCGAAATATCCAGCTTCATGTGGCTGCAAGCCCTAACAGCACAAAAAAATGTCTAGCTTCAGAAATATCCAGCTCCGTGTAGCTATGGCCTTAATGTTATGTGTTGTCTGAAGTGCTAGTGAAATGTGACTGCAAGGTAGTGCACAGACTCCACAGATTTCCAAAGACCATTGCAGTGAATCACAAACTGTGATCTTTGCTAACCTCTGAAAAACAATGTATTTTATATACAGTTAACAAAGTTGTTCTTTTTGTTTTTAAGACCGTGTGATTGAAATTTCAACACCTGTTGGAATCTGCATCCTTCCCAATCCTTGAGGCCTGCTGCTTCAAGAACCTTGAAAAAAAACAAGCCTCTAATTTACGTTCCATCAATATTCCATTTTATAGACTTACATACTGTATAATATGCCAACATTTAAAAGTCTGATGTCTGCAGCACTTGGCATCCACTACTCTACTGTTTCTCAACATGGGTTCCGGGGACCCCAGCGATCAGCACCATTTAAAATAGGGGTCCGTGGCCTAATGAAAATCAAACTGGGAGTCATCAAAATTAAAAAGGTTGAGAGTCTATAGACAGAAAGAAATGGGAAACTACCAATCAGCATTGAAAGGTCTTATCTCTTATGCCTCTAACTCAGTGGTCCTCAACCTTTTCAGGCCGCGACTCCCAAAATAATCATATTCAAACTGGGGACCCCCACCCTGATGAGCACTAAGAGTTGAGGCATTACATTTTGTATAACACGGTTCTATTGTGAAAATAGCAGATCTTCATGCTCACAACGCCTCGCGCTGCGAGGCGTTGTGAGCATGTAGATCGGCTATTTTCACAATTTCTGCCTCTAATATTTGACAATTTGACCAATTTATAATTTGTCATTTTAGAGGTGTTGAAAGTGTGACTGTGTGACTTTAGAAATGTGCAGATACCCTCTAGTCTATACACTTGAACTTTTAAGTCGGTTTGTTTACTGTTGAGTGAGAAAACAATGTTGCACATTAAGTTAATAATCTGGGGACCCCCCAAAATAATGTGGCGACCCCCCTGGTGGTCCCAACCCACAGGTTGAGAACCACTGCTCTAACTGTCCTATTGTACATCTCGGTGAAGAAGAACAACAACAGAAAATACAAAGTTGTTGACCGCCCATTCTTTCATAGACAACATGTTGATCCCTCTGGTCTCTAACTAAAATAATAAAATAGTGTTTGTATGATCTTTCACTGCTGCCAGTACACTACAATTTGGACACGCTTTCATTCTTCTGTAATTCTGCTCTAATTTGCAGCGCCATAAAGTGCTACCAGTTTAGCTCTCTGTGAGTGAATTAACTACTCCTCTGTGAAGGATATTTTCCGTGATCTCATATGTCAGTTAAAAATGACCTTTTTGCTTTCATACACACCAAAGCAATGCTTAGCATGATTATGAATTTCCATGCTGTGGCCCATTGGCATTAATGAGCTCACCAGTGTACTGCCCAGAATAATGGGAGCCAAAATATATTTATGTAATACAACTGGGCTGTAAAATTATAGTTTTTATTTTCTGTTTCTGTTGAGAAATAACGCACCTTTCTTCTAAGTTGCCAGTTCCGTTTGGTGTAACTTGAATATTCTTTTTACAGCGTGGCTCTGTAGGAGGCCAGCCGTTTAGCAGAGGGTCTGTTCAGGGGCGTCACACCAAATTCTGGGCCCTGGGTACAAGGATTCACTGCGGGCTCCCCATGAATGTTAACTATTGAAAAATAGCTGATATACGGAGAGCTTGTAGATTTGCTATTTTTGAACATTTTAGAAAATGTGTGCAAGAAACCTATGTTTCCATGTCAGTGGTGCTCAAACCTTTTCATGTCAAGGACCTCCAAGATGTATTTGGCCACAGACCCCCATCTCAAAATATTTAGTTCCAGGGACCCCCAGAAGCTAAATTTTAGTTACAAATGTCCGCTTAAAAAATACATATATTCAAAGATTTGCACACAATTTCGCGACTTTTAAAAAATAGCAGATCTACAAGCTCGCAGCGTGGCACTTGGTGCCGCGCTGTGAGCTTGTATATCTGCTATTTTATAATAGCTAAAGTTGCTAGGGCCCCTCCACCTTGGGCCCTGGTAACTCAGTCCCACTTTCCTCCCCCTTGTGACGCCCCTGGGTCTGTTTGTGTGAGTCTGTTATTTTTCACAGTTATATTTTATATTGTTTCAATAATGATGTTAGTCAATGGTGGTCGAACTGTGTTGAAATCTTTCCCAAAGATGGAGTCATAATGTCAGTTTGAATTTGGATGCACATGAATCCACATCGTTATTTGACCCGGTCATATTATTATAAGTTCTTCCCCTCAAACACAAAGTGCACACCCCAGGTTTTCCTGTGAATAGCTGGACAAGGACAAGGACTGTCAAACTGACAGATTGTTCAAAGACTGCGGAATTATGCTTGTTTAGGAGAAGGAAGTGAAATTGTGGGCATGTACAGTAACATTTCCTTTCTTTTACTTGTTTATATTCATTTATAACTCAGGGAATGAGCAAAATGTCTTTGTACACGCGAGTTACATGTACACTCAGGATTGTACAGCAGGGGTCTTCAAATTTTTCAGGCCAAGGACCCCTTAGCTGAGAGAGAGATGAAGCAGGGACCTCCTCTACATATTGTATCAAATTGTGTTGCTGATTAAAAATGTTCATATATTTCTTAGACAGCTTAGACTTGAACCGTAAAAAAAGTCTGCTCTTCTTTTCCCTCTACAAACCTCTTTGACAAAAATAGCCGATCTACAAGCTTACAAAATTCCACCCAGAATAGGGATGCTATAGTTCAAATGGTTAATGTAAAAAACATGATCCTATCAAAGATTTGGCAGCCCCCCTGTAGTAAGTCTGAGGACCCCCTTAGGGGTCCCGGACCCCCTGTTTGAAGACCCCTGTTGTACAGTGTAGTCCTTGTGCTGTCATAGTGGTTAGGAGGACAATCATGGGTTTGAATCGACTGCTCAGCTGTCCTGTTGTCTGTCTGAGTGAAGAGCCAGGGGTGTCGCACCAAATTCTGGGCCCTGGGTAAAAGGATTCACTGCGGGACCCATGTGCTTTAACTATTGAAAAATAGTTGTAGATCTGCTATTTTTGAAAAATCATGAAAATCTTTAAATATTTCATATCCTTTTTTTTTTGAAAAACCTATGTTTCTATGTCAGTGGAGCTCAAACCTTTTCATGTGAAGGACCCCCAAAATGGTATGTATTTGGCCACGGAACCCCATCTCAAAATATTGAGTTCCAGGGACCCCCCAGAAGCAAAATTTTAGTTACAAATTTTCGCTTAAAAATACATATACCGTATTTTCCGGACTATAAGGCGCACTTAAAAGCCTTTAATTTTCTCAAAAAACTACAGTGCTCCTTATAGTCCAGTGCGCCTTATATATGGATCATTCATTGACATTGACATTCCCTTTAGCACAGCTCCATCTGTTGGATGCATAACGCAACGGTAGCTTCTATTATGTGCGCCTTATAGTCAGGTGCGCCTTATATATGAAAACGGTTTGAAAATAGACCATTCATTGACAGTGCGCCTTATAGTCAGGTGCGCCTTATAGTCCAGAAAATACTGTATTCAAAGATTTGCACACATTTTCAAAAATAGCAGATCTACAAGCTCGCAGCGCGGCACTCGATGCAGCGCTGTGAGCTTGTACATCTGCTATTTTTCAATAGCTAAAGTATAAAATAATTAAGGCCCCTCCACCACCTTGGGCCCTAGTAACTCAGTCCCACTTTCCTACCCCTTGTGACGCCCCTGTGAAGAGCAAAGGTGAAAGGGAAGTGAAGTGTCCTTGACTCTCCTCTAAAACGGAAAGTGTTTGAGCAGGAGGAGGATCATTCAGGTACAGAATGGTACACACAGTGTGAGCAGCACAAATAGCAGGCAAAGGGTCAGACAGTCAGAGACAGTTCAGATTTAATCCCTACTTTAATCCTCCCTGGATGGAGTGGAGTAAGGCAAGGTGCAACATGGGGAAATAGTAAAAGACACACGTTCAGCATGTTTTATGTTGTGTTGTCTCTGCCTACATTCATGATATTTGGTCACTGTTGGTCACTGTTGTGTAATGCAGTGATTCTCAATTGTTTTAATATCCAGAACCAGAACTCAAAGTTTGAGCACATTTGATACCATTTCCTTTTTTCTTCTTGCATCTCTAGGACCCCAGTCTACAAAGTAAGATTCAGTTAGGATCCATAAAAATTAAATAAAACAACTTTGAGAACCACTGCTCTAGTGCAAGTGATTAGTAAGTGATTAGGTCTATATTTGCTCCCATGGCCTCCCTGACCTTCAATAACCTGTGTGTGTGTGTGTGTGTGTGTGTGTGTGTGTGTGTGTGTGTGTGTGTGTGTGTGTGTGTGTGTGTGTGTGTGTGTGTGTGTGTGTGTGTGTGTGTGTGTGTGTGTGTGTGTGTGTGTGTGTGTGTGTGTGTGTGTACTGTACAATGTGTGTGCGTCTGTCTGTCTGTCTGTCTGTCTGTCTGTCTGTCTGTCTGTCTTGGGCTAATCTCGTAAACCACTAGACCAATCAGTGCCAGATTTCTTTCGCACACTGTGAGTTGGCCCAAAAGTGGTAGAATAGTTTTTTCACATAGGCCTATTGGGTGTGTGTATTTACACACACAAGCATGCATGTGTGACACACACACACACACACACACACACACACACACACACACACACACACACACACACACACACACGAAATGGAGACTTTCCTCGTCGCACTGACGTCGTAATACTGATGTCTTAGTACTGATGTCATAGCATAGACTGGCCATATACTGTATGACGTCAGAGATACGCAGGGAAGTAATTCTGTTGTTACGGTATGCTTGCTCACTATTGTGCTTTATCTTTCAGCCCTTTCATTCATTGATTTATAACAGGTGGAAGTGAGAGAGAGGGACATAGTTTAACCACATGGATCCTAGAGGCCTTATTTTATGACAAACATTTGGAGAAAGCTGATCAGCTTTTTGTTGTAGTGGAAAGAAAGGAGCATCTGGAGCCCTGGGAGACCCCAGTCAACTGAATATATAGGGTTTAAGTGGTTAAAAAGACTTCCATTTGATTCTAATGTGTAGTATTCAACAAATTGTCATTCAATGCCTTCGCCTGATGGTTTAGATTTAGAATAAATGGAAAATGGTGCATTCTTCTGGATACACATGTACGTCATGTCATAGTATGAGTGAATAGGGTGAAGGGGATCAATGTCACGTGATGCATTGTTTGGCCTGGCATAAACTGGGATGTGCGTCTTAAATTATATGATTGTTATTATTGGCAGAATCATCATTTTGCACAAGCTCGTTAGTTGTTGCAATTACCTGCACTACAATACAGTACATCACGATATGTTGCGCTATGCAAAAAAAAAAAAAAATCATTAAATGTAACGACGTTTACGTTCCATAATGCGATCCCATGGTGAAAGCTGTGTTTTCACCCAAATAAAAAATGGCGGCCCGTATGTGTGTCTCAAAGAATTACATTCACCCATTCATACTGTACACTATAGGGCATTCACAAATAGTGATTTTTAGTATTCAAATTATTCAACCTCAAAGTATTTGAATAGTCGAATATTCAACAGGACTGGCCAAACTGTCAAATATTAAGTAAGCAAGAGGCGAACATTGTGAAAATAGCCGATCTACATGTAGATCGGCTATTTTCACAATATTTATCTGCGGAACCGAGTCACATTAAATGTAATACCTACAATTCCAAGTGCTTGTCAGTGTGGGGGTCCCCAGTTCAAATATGTTTATTTTGGAGGTCACAGCCTAAAAAGGTTTGAGAACACCTGGTATAGAGCATTAACAAATTCATCTACCAGGGGCATTGACAACTCATTCTTATGACTTCCTATCTAGCCAAGCTTTATAAACTATATCTTTTTGAAAGAGAAAACAATAAAAAATAAAAAATAAAGCTAATATTCGACTTCGGGGGAACAACATCGAATAGTGACTTTATTATTCGAATATTCGAATATTTGGTGAATGCCCTACTGTACACATTCACACACAGAGGAAAACATGCAAGGCACCAACCTGCTCATCGGGAGCAAAGAGGGATTAGGTGTCTTGCACAAGGTTTGTTTCCAAAATCCACATACAATCCTCATTCAGACCCCACACACACTTAACAGCTGATTTATACTTGTTTTGCATGCCGGTGTCTTGCACCGAACATCGCGCTGCGACACGTTGTGAGCTTATAGATCGGCTATGTTCGGTGCGAGACACAATGCGCAACCAGGTTTAAATCAGGCTTAACTGATGCTCGTATCCTCCGATGAAGCATAAATTAGGCTTAAACCAGTGTCACGCACCGAAAATAACGGACCTACAAGCTAACAAGGCATGGCGGATGCGGCGCGTCGTGAGCTTGTAGGTCGGGTATTTTCAACGCCGCAACACCGTCGTGTGACGAAGTATGAATCGGTCTTTACAGTGACTGATCAGACAAGGCTTTCAGTGTCTTGCTCAAGGACATTGAGGACAACAAGATACGTGGGTGACAGTGGGGATTGAACCTCAGACCTCTCCATTATGAAACATTGATTAAATGTTCCCACTGTTAATGTCTGTCTTTCATGGCTTATTAAGTATCAACACTGGATAAACGGCAGCAAATTACACAACAGAAACACAATAACTGCAACGAGACCACCTTTAATGACTGATGGGAAGTGAGTGATGTTTCCAGGACCCTTGACAAGCCATTCTAATCAATAAGTTAGCTTGCAAACAGGAATATTAGCAACATGTTCTGTTTGTATGCATGTGTACAGTTTAAATAAATCATGCAAAAGGAGCCTCATTAATTATAGTAGTCTTTTGGCAAAGGCTCTTTCGGGCCTTTCACAGTGGATGCGGTGCAGCTTGCCGTGCAGCCTGTCGTGGCCAGTGCAAGCTGAGCGGCAAGTGACAATGGCCGGGTTTCCCAAAGCGATTTTAGCCCTCCCTAGCTCACGCATGGTCGTAGAGACCAAGCCCTGACCGTCATGTTCCTGGGTTTACATGGGTTCGGGCAGAGCGACTTATTTAATTCCCTACAACTACACCAACAATCAGATTTTACAAATAAAGTGCTTAATAAAGTCTTACACCTGTCTAAATATGGCACGGCATTCTATAATAACCCATATCTTCTGTGTTCTTTAATAAGAAGCCTTTTTATCCGATCTTTTTCTGTTTTCCCATGTATTTCCAGACCCATTTTTGCAAGGCCACGCCCACATCCCAGTGTCCATAGATGTGGTTTGGTGAATGTACTTTATTATAAGAAAGCGTCACATAAATTAGCAAGAATAGCCCACAGCATTCACAACATGGTGTGACACATGAGCTTGTTGAGCATATATTTTAGCTATTTTTCCTAACATTATTAGAGACAAAGTGTTTGAGTTTGGGTCTTATGAATATTGAACCAATGAACAGTATTAACAAAAAGCTTGTAACTAAAACTTAACTACATTGGATCCATTGAAATGCAGGCTCCCTCCTTTTGACATCTTCTACAAAGCAGTGTGGATTTCGTCTACTAAAACTATGACGAAAAATGTTTGTCGACTGTGTTTTTTTCACTGACGAAAACGAAATAAAAACTAAACAAAAACTAAGCTGTGGTGACTAAAACTAAGACTAAATATATTGACAATTTCGTCAACAAAATAAAAACTAGACTAAAACGTTAGGGAGGGACCAGTGGAGAAGAGAGTCATTTTATGTTTGGTTGCTCTCAGGTGTTGCGTGCTGAAAATAGCCGATCTACAAGCTCACAACGCGCTGCGCTGCGATGCGTTGTGAGCTTGTAGATCTGCTATTTTCGGCACACAACCAAGTGTAAAATCAGTCATTACGATGCCATCAAGGCCTGCCAAAATACATTTTAGTCGACTAAATCAACTGTAGATTTAGTCAACTAAAATCTTATGATATTTAGTCGACTAAAATTTGACTAAAACTAATACTTTTTAGGTGACTAAATTATAACTAAAACTAAATTACATTTTATTCAAAAGACTATGACTAAAACTAAATCAAAATTTGCTGTCAAAAATAACACTGCTACAAAGTAACCCTTCTGGACATACAAGGTTTCCAGCGGGGGGGGGGGGGGTCCTCCACATGAAAACCTCTCAGAACCAGAGGAAATCACTGCGTCCTTTTCAGTGGTGTAAAGTAACTAAGTACATTTACTCAAGTACTGTACTTAAGTACAGTTTGAGGTATTTGTACTTAACTTGAGTATTTCCAATTTCCAATACTTTTACTTCTACTCCACTACTGTACATCTCGAATCCTAATACTTTACTTTTACTCCACTACAATTGTTTGAAAACTTTAGATACTAGTTACTTTGCAGATATAAATTATAATATTATAAAACATACATAAACTACTTTAGCCCTATTTTATACATAGGCTGTTTGAAAATAGACGATCTATTAAGCGATGCGACGCGTTGTGAGCTTGTAGATATGCTATTTTCAAACATTTTGTACTTTTACTTTTGGTGTTTTAAGTACATTTTGATGCCAATTCTCTTGTACTTTTACTCAAGTACATTTTGAACTCCAGACTTTTACAGGGTATTTCTACATTGTAGTATTGATACTTTTATTTAAGTAAAAAAACGAATTGAATCCTTTTTCCCCACCACTGGTCCTTTTTAATCCCACTGAAAGAATGTGGTTCTTCCACCACAATGAGGCAGTATATGATCAGGATCAGAGCGACTGAGGGGGCAGAAACAACCAAAAAGCTGGAGCAGGATGAGTACATTTTGGAATGTCAGAGCAGTTGTTGCACTCTGTGCCCCAGAGACCCAGAGCTATGTAAATACCACTCAAACACCACAGTCGCTGCACAGAACAGCAGACACGCACAGGATTACTGGAGTACATCTGTTCAAGTCACTTCCATTTGGATTGTGTGGCTTGTCCAGGGGTGTCGCACCAAATTCTGGGCCCCGGGTACAAGGCTTCACCGTGGGGCCCCTCCCTGTGCTTTAACTATTGAAAAATAGCAGATATACAAGCTCCGAGCTTGTAGATCTGCTATTTTTTGAAAAATCATGAAAATCTTTGAATATTTCAAATCCTTCCAAGGTTTTTTTTGAAAAAATCTATGTTTCAATGTCAGTGGAGCTCAAACCTTTTCATGTGAAGGACCCCCAAAATGATATGTATTTGGCCACGGACCCCCATCTCAAAATATTTAGTTCCAGGGACCCCCCAGAAGCAAAATTCGAGTTACAAATGTTCGCTTAAAAAATACATATATTCAAAGATTTTCAGCACACATTTTCACGACTTTTCAAAAATAGCAGATCTTCAAGCTCGCAGCGCGGCACCTGCATCTGCTATTTTTCAATAGCTAAAGTATAAAATAATTAAGGCCCCTCCACCACCTTGGGCCCTGGTAACTCAGTCCCACTTTCCTACCCCTTGTGACGCCCCTGGGCTTGTCTCTCGTCATACAGGGAAGCCCCCTTTTCCCCCGTGTTAGACAGACATAAGCTGATAATACTTCAGTCTGGCTTTAAAAAATTAAATTATATTGGCGGAAAAACTGTTCACTTTTTAACTGCTAATTAAGAGTGGAAGCATGGTTGTTTTAGTCATCGACAGCCTGACTATTCCACGGCCCATCATGGTCTGTTGGCTTCCCTCGAGTGTTCTTTTTGCTGCGTTCGGCCTGAAACGATGTTTTGAGAGCTGTTAGCCCTAGAACCCACTGTTTGTTGGTGTCGTGTGACTGAGTGCCGCTCGTGAACATACAGTGGAAGGGGAAGGGCATTCGGAAATATTACAGGAAAAATAGGAGTCAACTTTGTGCACACAGTCTTCCTCAGGAGGACAAAAGAAGTGTTTAAGAAGTCCCCTATGGTCCTGTCATTAGTGTGGCAGTCGTGTAATAGATAGGGTTCAAGTTCAGTCCCCACTAGTCACACGTCTTGTCAAAGCTCCCGCTTGAGTAACACACTACACTCCCACATGCTTGCATTATGTAAACTGAAAGGAGCGTCAGTCCTGGTCATACAAATGGCCAAATAACACAGTTGGCCAACTGGCAGCAGTGTTGGCACACAGTGCTTGGCAGCCGCAGCTGAATAGTCGCGGAGTACGATGAAAGACTAATCTCAGTTGGGTATTGATAAAGACGGATGCCATTGCAACCCTACCCTCAACATTTACTTCACAACATTTTGCAATTGCCTGTCATTCGGGTCAACATTATAGGCATATTGGCAAACCAGCAGAAGAGAGTCATTAATCAATGCTACAGTAAGCCGATGATTTCAAAGCCCCTAAGACCATGGCATTATGTTGCTATAGGTATCTATCATCAGGACAGAAAAGTGCTACCTTGCTTGAAATACGACTTCTCCATTTTTCCCCTACCCACCTGACTGCACCTCACTGTGTTTGTGTTGACCAGGCCTTTGAAACTGGTGTCTAGGGCTGTCACAATTATTACATAATCGTCTAATCGTGATTTTTGGACATAATCGTGGTTATTTTTCATAATCGTCATAATAGTTTCCATGTTGAAAAATGTTCATATATTTAAATAAAAGGTAAAAAATAGTGGAAATAGCCGATCTACAAGCTCACAACGCGTCGCGTTGCGACGCGTTGTGAGCTTGTAGATCTGCTATTTACCAATGTTATTTTTTAAGTATAAAGTTGTCAAATATGTCAGTAATTATATCTACCATGTGCAACTTAAAAGCAGAAATGTAATTGTCAACGACGAAAACACAATTAAATCGTTAATCGCAATTGTTTAAGTGACAAATAATCGTCACGTAAAATGTCATAATCGTGACAGCCCTACTGGTGTCCTATGAGTAGGCAGAGAGGAAGTCTTCTCTGGCTTTTTAATCATTCAGTAATTTGCTGCTATCTTGAGCTGCAGTCCCCTCCTTCACATCAGCGCGATATCTATAATTAAATATTTAAATCAATTTCTTTCGTTCTTTTTCCCCCTGAGCGCAGCATGAGAGGTCTTAGACGATAACATGAACCCATTCGAAGGCAAAGATTATTACGGCTAAACATTGGGAAGTGTCAGTGTCACGTAAAGTGTCACAAAGGTTCGGAAATTTTCAAAGGGTGTTGGGTTGACGGTGGCCTTCAAAGACTCCATGAGTTATTGATTTTCTTCTTTAATTAATATTCAGGGTTGGATGATGTGTTATGGGGGGCAGAATTCCAAATGGCTCCCCTGACCATAGGTTAGACTAAAAAAAGGAACTGAAACTAGGTCTTGACGTTCAGGGTAGTAAGGACTGTTTTAAAGTCAGTGGAACCAGAAAAGTCTCAGAAAAAACAAGAAAAAAATTACTTGTGAAAATATTTGTATTATATTTGTATTTCTCTCTCTCTCTCTCTCACACACACACACACACACACACACACACACACACACACACACACACACACACACACACACACACACACACACACACACACACACACACATACACACACACACACAAAAAAACATTAGCATTTCCATTTTTAAGTAGTATCGCTGCATTACATGAATTATGCACTCTGGTGACACTTGGACCTACAGCATGTATAATTAGCATGTGGATACACTACAGGAACGAGATATTTAACCTGTTTTATATCTAGGCCTACTGGTTTTACATTGCACAGTACATGAAATAAACATAGGCTGCCATGTATAAATAAAAAGTACAAAAACAAGTTATAAAAGAATAAGCCAACATGGGTAATGTAAAACGGGGATGTGAAAGAGAACGTGCGTGGAAGCTAAGCAGTGTCCTTGCCACTTTTAGAAGCTTGTTTTTGTCTCCAGCCTGTCCTGTATCCATCACCTAAATACACCATTATTTACTAACTAGAAACCTCCCACTTGATCTTGTATACTGTAGACCAACTTCTCACAAACACACCTGTTAGCAAACGTCACTCCAGCTGGAGCCGAGCGCTTTGCTGAACACCTTCATGTAGAGTTTCCCCGCCAATGGGTAGGGGCCCGAAAGGGGATGCTCTGACAACGCCACAAAGAACATTTGTAACCACGGAATACTATTGTAGCCATTTGTAGATTTACTGCGTAGCCTACAGCAGTGTTTCTCAAATGGGGGTACGTGTCCCCCTAGGGGTACGCGGAGGCACTGCAGGGGGTACTCGAGAAAATGCCCCTAAAAAGAAAAAAATAAGTATTTAAATCATGATAATGTTACTCATAGTTGAATAATTAACTACAATTGAAGAATGAGGAAAAAAACATTTACTCTTATGTTTAATGATGACACTTGAAGAAACTTGTGAGCCTGTCAGTTGCTAACCCGAATTACATCGTACCAGGCAACTGGGATGTGTTTGAATGTTTGAATGTAAGTTATTGACATGAAAACTGGACTGAAATGTCATGGCCACAGTGTTGTTAATAAATCTGCAGAGGAGGCACTTCCTTTATATTTTGTGTGATGTTATATTCTTGAAAAGGGGGGGATTATCATATTATATATCATATTGTGCCGTTTCACTGAGTTTTATAAGGAAAATGTTGTTGTCGGGTAAAAGGGGCACTTGGATTCAAAAATCAGGGAAAAGGGTACTCAAGCCAAAAAAGATTGAGAAACACTGGCCTACAGGAAAAGGCTAGTCATCCAGTTAATGGCCCAAAATAGTTTAATATGTTTGAAAATGCATTTTGAAACCTGGGAATACATTTTCAGACATATTTTTCCATGTCCAAAAACTATTTTTGGGCCATCTTCTGGGTATTATGAAACATTGCTATGATGAAATGTTTTTATATTCTGTATCAATACCATCTTGTCATTGAAGACAAGAATAGTCTTGCAGTAAAGCCAGACAGATATCTAACACAGAACTAGAAAAGGTTCAAACAAATGTGTGGCATATTAATGACCAACCACACACCTTCTTAGACCAACACATGACCCACCACAGACCCCCCCTTATAGTCAAGTTAACTGACTTGTTCTCTGACAAGATATTATATCCTGACCTGTCATTCAGACCTTTTGTTGCTGGAGTAGATGACATAACATTTAAAGAGGTGGTGCCATGATCCCCCCCCCCCCCCTCTAAAACATGATTATCAGGTATTATGATTATACTAGGAGGAAGATTTTTTCCAAAAAAGTATACAGAAAGAGTTAAAATTGGGTTTTTATGTGGCCACACCCCCAGTTCATTAAGTATGCATGGATGTCATGGTGGGTGGTGACCCAGCTGAAGTTAGCCACACCCCACAGTGTTGGGTGAATGGTAATTAGGGGAGGAGTTGATTCTGTGAGGTAAAAGTATCTGTATCTGTGTTTCACTTTTTACCACAAGGTAGCAGCCTCCACAAAAACAAACAAATACCAAGAGAATACATAATTGCTCATAAAAACCACACCAGGGGGTCCAATGATGTACTTTCAACCTCCTAGACACATGAAAAACAGAAAAAGTACAAAACTATGGCACCACCTCTTTAAAGTTATAACATGTAACTTTTTTTATAAAACAAATCTTAAAATTGTCCTAACTGTTAAATCGCTAAAGTTTTAGAACCCCCACTCTGTTATTTTCAGCTTCTGAAGCCTTCTCTTTATATGTTTTCTATGAGTTGTGAGGGGGGGAGAATTTCCCGGCAAAATGATGTCATCTCCCACATGATACACTACCGGCCAATCACAGTGCCGATCATACACCACCGGCCAATAACAGCGAGTCTTGCTGTCTCTAAAGGAAGTAGCTTCCCTCAGCAACTGTGTTTACATTGGTGAAGGAATCTTGCTTGCTACTCCCTCAATTCTGGTCTAAAAATGATGGGAGACGGCTCTACGGAATCGTATCGGCAAGGCGGAGGTGCTCGCGACGGCCGCGGTGGTCCGCGGACCCCCGTTCCGGTGGTCCGCGGCGACTCCGGCCGAAAAAAGCAATACCGCTACTTACCACTAGTTGAGCAGCTTCCACAGTACAGCTTTAACTCATACCCTGCCAAAAAAGACGTTTCTATAATAAAAACGTCTTTTTAACTATGGACCTCCCTGCCAGACGTCTTCTGACGTCTTTTTTTTTTTAAATAATAAAAAAAAAAAAAAAAATTGAAAAATTGAAAAAAAGAAATGTGAAAAAAAAAAAAAATTGGACCTCCAACAGTGTACTAGGCATGATTGCGATCGCAAAATTGCATGTTTAACCCCCATACCAACCCCATCTTTCAAACATGGCAGCCATGTTTGTTTACATTTGAAGAAAACATAAGGGCTGCCTTCTCCTGAATGCCTGAACGGATTTCCAAGCGGATTTTTTTGTTTGAAAGCTGTGAAAAGCACGCACATGCATAGTGCATGATCTGTGCACGAATGTGTGCACCAGCGTGCACACTATTTTTTTAACCCTTTGTTGGCGAACCGGCAATATAAGAGGTCCCACTTTAAATATGGCACCGAGTTAAGATGATCCGTCCGCATGAGACAGATGACAGTTCAGGCCTGGGAATGTCTATCAATAACCAAGCTTTAGCAAGATGCTATCTAACAACCCTACGTAACATCAACTAAGTGTGAATGCAGTAAACATACTGTATGTTATGACTTACGCTATTTGTAGTATTATGTCTAAACGTAACCCTATGTATCCTCGTGTGTATGGGTTAGGGTTAGGCGGGTTATAGTCATAGTTACTGTTCGTTGTTTTGTAGGAGGCCTTCATTGTCAAGTCCATACGGAAAACATCCATTTCAATTATATTTCAAGAGCGTATCGGTAGCTTTGAGAATTGATTTACTCCAGCGATTCCTGCACACAGAAGCTGCTCATCAACTATTCATCAGTAGCTGCTGTGAATGCTTCTTCAATGCAGCAATGCCAGCACCTCCTCGCCAAGGTGTCAGGCAGCCTCCCAGGCAACGGCATGCAGGGGTGTCACACCAGATTCTGGGCCCTGGGTACAAGGATTCACTGCGGGCCCTTCATAGGGGGGAGGGGCTTTAACCCATTTAGACTGGGAACGCATTATGTTGTGCTTTAACTCATGAATATTTCAAATCCTTCTAAGGTTTTTTTTTTTTTTTTAAACCTGTACTTCTATGTCAGTGGTGCTCAAACCTTTTTACGTATAGGGACCCCCCAGAAGCAAAATTTGAGTTACAAATGTTAAAAAACATATATTCAAAGATTTGTATGCATTTTCATGACTTTAAAAAAATAGCAGATAGCTAAGGTATGAAATAATCAAGGCCCCTCCACCTTGGGACCTAGTAACTCTGGCCCACTTTCCCCCCCCCCCTTGTGACGCCCCTGGCGGCATGCTGCTACACCACAGCATAGGAGATGACCTTTTCAATGCATACACTCAGCCTCAGGAATTCTCTTCACACTCCACTCTCATCTAGTGCCGCAACTAACGATTATCTTTTCATTGATTACTCTGTTGATGACTTTTTCTATTAATTGAATAATCAAGAAACGCTTTCTAAATTGTTTTTACATCAACAAATCAACCCAAAATATGTATTTTTTTTTGTAATTGGCTAAATTGATTAGTGTGATCAACCACCCCTAACTCTCATCCACACATTCTGTGTGATTCCGCACTGATTTGCAGTTTCCGTCTGGATTTAGCAATAGACGTGAGATTGTGTAAGTGTGTGATTCAAGCAAATCTGTAGTGGTGACTACAGCCAGACATTACTTAAGGAACTCTTGATTTTGTGCACCCATTTCAACCTATCGTCATAATTGCAGACATCACAACTTGGAGATCTTCATTTCCGAGAGGTCCAGGCGCGCCCATGTACACACATGCGCAGCGCGTCCATGTGCACGCACGCGCAGCGCATCCATGTAAAAAAAATGGGTTTTCACGGGAAATTATTCATTTTTTAAAGTTAAAAACCGTTAAAAACAGTTCTGCTTGGCAGCAGAACCGTTTTAGGGTTAATGTAAAGCATGATGTCTTAGTCTTACCTATTTGGGAGAAAGTTCTGTCACTCTCACAGTGAGACACAACAGCCTACCTGCAGGCTGCTGTGCGTTCCACAGGCTGACAAAACTATAGGTCCAGTTGTAGTATGTCCAGCGAAAAAGAACCGACAGTTGTAAAGTACTGTTATCTTATTCATATTGAGCAATAACTGTCTGTTTACTGTTATCAGCTGATTATATCTCTCGTGCTTGAGAGCCCAGTCTCTGCATCTGAGACCAGTGGTTGGTCACGTTTAGTCGCCCAAAGCGAATGACAATCACTCATTTGCTAGATTGACAGTTCAACGACGAATGAAAAGTAACACATTTATTCTCATCGCGGGACTGGATCTCTGCGATTCTCCCGTATATGGCTGGCATTTTTGTGAGCGGTCGGGAATTCCGCGGGTGGCCGGGAGGAGACACTGATATCCGGGAGACTTGGGATGTCTGTAATTGGTCCTCTACTCTCTCTGTGTCTCAGAGGTGGTCTGTGCAGGACAGTTCAAAAACGTGCCTACCAGTGACATCATCGGTTCAAACTAGTATATCGTCGTTGTCGGGTGGAAACCTTGTATGTCCAAAACTCTTCGTTTTGCATTTATCATTTGATATGATTTAAACTAGTGAAAACAGCAGATCTACAAGCACACAACGCCTCGCACCGCGAGGCGTTGTGTGCTTGTAGATCTGCTGTTGTCACTACCATAGTGCGACGGCCTTGTATGATGAAGCAGGGCTTTACTTCGCGCAAAAACGTACACATTTGAAACTTGGAGAGATACGAGGTTTCTGCCCGACAATGATGATATATATATACTGTATGCAAGAACAGTGGCTTCTATGTCAGCTTGCTAACTTTCCAGGAAGAGAGAGGCTGTAAACCTTCTAGGTATTAGCTTGGAATCCCCATCAATGATGTCATTGGTTGGCAGCAGATTTCTGAACTGTCCATGAAACGCACAGTGATATGGCACCGTCTTATTATGATCATTTAATGTGGACCAATTATATAATATCGTATAGATATAATGTAAACGTAGATATAGGGATACCAGTAAGACTCCCTAATCGGGAGATAAGCGACCGTCACGTCGCATACACAAACTTTAGAAGGCAGTCGTAGCCAATCAGGAGGGTATATGGGAAATGGGACAGATCCATGTTGATGACATGACTTTAGAGATACTGTGTACGGCGTTGCGTGATTTTAGGCCAAAATCTGTAGGAGCAGTGTCCAAAAATGTGTTTGAAAAAATTGGCCTTATGGTGGCGCTAAATGGGACAGATCCTTGTTGACATGACTCTAGACATACTGTGTACCGCTTTGCGTGATTTTAGGGAAAAATCTGTAGTAGCAGTGTCCAAAAATGTGATTTATTAAAAGTTGCTCTGAATGGACAGTTTTACAATTTATTACAATTTAACAACATGTTATACAAGTCGGGCCAACTGCACCCTCTAGCTTAATTTCACAAGTTGCCTAACACCGATTGGAATTTCACTGAGGATGCACACAATTTGACTCATTTATAACGCAGCTGTGCGTGCATGCATGAAAAGTGCATGGGTGTGTTAGCACCCGGGATAATTGTCTGCATTTTAAGTGCATGTGCTATAACCCTCAATGTGTCTGCAAGCATACGCATGTTTCCGTGCCCTCAATTGTGTGATTATTAGCTTCAGAGACTGGCTTGCATTTGTACAGTTACCCAAGCATGGCTACATGCTGTATGACGACCGCATACATGTAATATCCCATATAAGATTCATATTATTTAAAAAATGACAGTAATTGATGTCCAGAGAAAGCAGAATGTGTCCGTGACAAGAGCTCGACTTCAAAAAGAACCAAAAGCAAAAACATGCATGAACAAAAGGACCATGGGAAGGGCAACAGTGTTTGTGTGCAGTGTGCCGAAGTGTTGAAAAAAGGGGCTGCCGGCACTCCTGCCGAGCACCTCCCGGTGTGTTTAAGGGACGTGTCCGGCCATGTTCTCACCTCACACACACACACACACACACACACACACACACACACACACACCCACACACACACACACACACACAGACACACACACACACACACGTGCACGCCATATCCTCAGAGAGAAGTTTTGTTTCCTCAGGTATGTTGTAGGTGTGGATTGATGTGTGTCTTAACATGAAACGACTTTAAAGAGAATGGAATGGCTTGTTGGTGGTGGTTGGAAGTCGACCAAGTCAAAAGAAAGTAAATTGCAAAAAATCAGTGTTTCCCTCAATGGGTGTCGGGACGGGGTCTTCCACGGGACTTTGGAGGCGGGGAGGTGTGTTTGGGCGGAGGTTTTGGCGGGAACAGAAAAGTAAAGGCGTTGATTGCAGAACGAGGCGCAGCCGACGATATCGGGTCTGTCGTTCTGGTGTTGCAGTGCAAAGACCGTGCAGTGACCCGACGTTCTGGTTTGGCCCAGATTGTCCCGGTTAGTCCTGACGAATATCTCTGAAACGTTTTCAACATTCGCACTTGTTTTGAGTGCTTACATGGATGTTTATCATTTTCTGTTGCAGTCACTAGGTGTGCTATCAAAGTGCTCAAATATTTGTCCGCTATTCTCTCTATTTTTAAAATTCGATTTCAGTTATTAGGGGTTTCCGTTTATTTTTTTATTTTTTTTAATTTTTTTACATGGAAACTCTATAAGCAACCATCCTGGATGAAAAACAAAGGGGAGGTGTTGAAACTCTGAGTGTGATTATATAGCATGGCTGAGGTAAAAACAAGTGACGTTTCTACATCGATTCCATTCAAGCATTCCTGAGTGTTTATGGAGTGAGACTTGAGTCAAAGTACATAAAGATTGTCCTGGTCAGAATCAGATATTACTCAACCACAAGTGGAAGTTGCTCAGTCAAATTACTTGAGTGTGGAGTATTTCCTTTTGAAAATACTTACTGTAAGTATTAAAAAGTACATTGAAAATGTAGTATTTCAGTATTCTTTTTAAGATCAATGCATTGCTGTATTGCTTGGACGTATTCCAAAAGAATTGTTACGCGTTGTAAGCTTGTGGATCAGCTATTTTCACTACATTTGTAGTGGTTAATGTGTTTTTCCTTCCTTGTTTCCATGCACTACAGCATGGTCTCAGATAAGGTACTCAGAACCTCATTAGGACCCTGCTCAGCCTCAGGATGTCACCCTCACTTCTAGGAACCCACAACTCACAGTTAATACAGTATGTACATATATCGTTGTTGAAGTGAAAGAATACATGTTAAAATGCTCCTCAGTCTTCACCACCTACTGTATAAGGCACTACTCCACAATAGGGATGGGACAATAAGCGATATTATCGTATATCGTGATAAAAAACACTCACGATAATCATATCGTGGAGATTTCATTTATCGTGATATCGTCCTCCGTCATGCACTGGGATCAATTCTCCTTGCCGAGCTGCATATCCGGTACCATTTAAACCCTCTATTGGTAAAATGTACTTATAATATACGTACTTGATAGTCTTTTTTTCACTCTCTATCAAATGTAGCCAATGTGCAAGCTCACAAGCGACGCATTGTGAGCTTGTAGATCGGCTATTTTTTGGCAAATGTTCCGCCCCAGGATAATGGATTTTGATTATCGCGATAATATCGTAAATCGCGATTTCTTTTTGTCACAATAATCGTGATGATATGACATTTTCATATGGTCCCATCCGTTCTCCACAACCTGGCTCCCCCCTACCTCTCTGACCTCCTCAAGCCATGCGTTCCGTCCCGTCCCCTCAGGTCCAGTGATGCCAGCCTCCTGGGGGTCCCCAAGACCAGCCACCGAACCTGGAGCGACAGCTAGGGCCTTCTCTGTGACCGCCCCCTCCCTCTGGAATGCACTCCTTATAACTCCCTACCTTCAAAAGCACCCTGAAAACCCACCTGTTCACAATAGTCTTTCCCATAGTTGACTTTATATCAACTATTTTATTTAGTGTTTTATCGCTTTTATCTCTTATCGTAATTGACTATTTTATAAAGTAGTTGTTGTTACTTACCCTCTCCTCCCGCCCTCCCTCCCCCCCCCCCCCCCCCCCCCCACACACACACACACTTGTAAAGTGAATTTGGGTGGGCCTACTCGGAAAAGCGCTATATAAATTCCAGGTATTATTAGTGTAGTCAACAAAAAGTATAACATTTTTCTGCGAAATGTAGTGGAGGGAAAGCCAAGTCTCCAAAAAACATGCATACATGCAAGTAGAGTATAAATCAAGCACAGCACTCATAAATGTTCTTCTTTACTGTCCAACACCACTGCCGAAACATCACTGGACTCCCCACACCCACACGCACGCCCCCCCTCCCCTCCCCTCCCCTCCCCCCTCCCCTCCCCTCCCCCCCCCCCCCCCCCCCCTCCCCTCCCCCAATCTCTCTCTCTCTCTCTCTCTCTCGCTCTTCAATGCAGCGGCTGTTTATGCTTTGCGACTGTTTGGTTACCATTTGTCACATTTGTCACTACAGTTGTAGTAAGACGAGATAAGTGAACGGCATGCTGGAAAGCCCACAATAGCTCTGGGGCCCACACTGGCCATCACTGTGCACTTCCTGAGAGCTATGAGAGGGGAATCCCACCCAGTATGACTGCACTGGTGGAAGTAGGGACGTGCAGAGAATGTTAGAGGCACAGGGGCTGAAATTTCTACAAGGGCCTTTTGGTGGAAATATCGAAAATAGCAGACCTCCAAGCTCACACCACGTCGCAGTCGGCTATTTTCGGTACTTGAAACCACATTAAACTAAGTATAATCAAGCGAATACTGGACATGTAGCATAACGGCATGGATTCTCTACACAGAGAGGGCAATTCTTTTAATACAAGATGCTGCATTCAAGTTCATGAGAGTTTGAACGAGATCATCCTCTTAAATGCTGCCTTCAGGTATGGCATGGAAAGAGTGCATTTGCATTTCTTTCACCATAGTAAAAACTCCATTCATGGTCTGGAGTGGGCACTTTTTACAGACCGATATAAGGGCAGGGGCTCAAGCCCCCTTTCATGTCTATGTGTGCACGTGCCAGGGTGTAAGTACTTGTGTGTTTTAGTCAAGTAAAAGTATCAATACTGCAATGTAGAAATACTTACTCTGTTACGTCTGTAGATGTCTCAAATTCTAAATTGACTTAAGTACAACAATGCAAAAGTATTGACATCAAAATGTACCAAAAGTAGAGAGTTACACTATGCAGAATGCCCCATTTCACAAGTTTTCATATGTATATGTATGTTTTGTAATAATAATCAAAATCTACAAAGTGACTAGTAACTAACATTTTGAAATAATTGTGGCGGAGTATTTGCCTCTGAGATGTAATGGAATAGAGGTAAAACTTAAGTACAGAAATACTTTACTTACGTTACTTTACATCACTGTACGACACCACACAGTGTAATGCTTCTCGACCTTTTTTGTCTCGAGGACATTCATGGCTCTTTGCGTGAGTTACTTAAAGAGGTGGTGCCGTAGTTTTGTACTTTTTCTGTTTTTCATGTGTCTAGGAGGTTGAAAGTACTTCATTAGACCCCCTGATGTGTTTTTTTTGAAAAATGATGTATTCTCTTAGTATTTGTTTGTTTTCTCTTGGAGGCTGCCACCTTGTGGCCAAAAGTGTCAGTTAAAAAACACAGATACTGTGACACCCTTAGTATCAACTCCTCCCCAATTGCCATTCACCCAACACTGTGGGGTGTGGCTATACCAGCTGGGTCACCACCCACCATGCCATCCATGCATACTTAATGAACTGGGGGTGTGGCCACATAAAAACCCAATTTTAACTCTTTCTGTATACTTTTTTGGAAAAAATCTTCCTCCTAGTATAATCATAATACCTGATAATCATGTTTTAGAGGGGGGGGGGGAATCATGGCACCACCTCTTTAAGTAGAAGTATCAATACTGCAATATAGAAATACTCCTACGATTATAATTACATCTAACGATGCTTCTCCTCCATTCACGTTTGGTGAATGTAGCCTTGGCCAGGAAAATGTGATGTCTTCAGGCGGTACCCATCGATCATCAGGTGTTTTCGACCCTTGAACCGTTACACCCTCCTGATGGCAGGGTCGGCAGTAGGGTTGGCACGATACGCGATATTATTGTTTATCGTGATAAAAAAACACTCACGATAATCGTATCGCAGAGATTTAATTTATCGTGATATTGTCCTCCGTCATGCATTGGGATCAATTCACCTTTTATTTGCTGAGCTGTATGGTACCACTTAAACCCTCTATAATTGGTAAAACGTACTTATGTCTTTTTTTTCACTCTCTAACAAATCTCTTTGTCAAAAAATAGCCAATCTACAAGCTCACAACGTGTTGCAATGCGACGCGTTGTGAGCTTGTAGATCTGTTATTTTTTGGCAAATGTCCCGCCCCAGGATAATGGATTTTGATTATCGTGATAATATCGTAAATCATGATTTCTTTAGCCACAATAATCGTGATATGAAACTTTCATATCGTCCCACCCCTAGTAGGCAGTGGTGGCCAAATCACTGCCCATCTCCTCCTACTGGCCAAGGCTGAACTCCCCTCACCTGCTCTGTTTTCTTTAACCAACAAGAGGCCCCTCTGGGGAGGTATTGGGTGGGTCCCTCCTGAGGTCTTGAGGACACAGAGTTCTCCAGTACTGTGGGGTTGTTCCTGCCTGGAGCTCTCCTTCGTCTCACCAACTGTTAAAGCTGTGCGCTGCACCTGTGACCCCTCTTCTGTTTGGAAATAGCAAATCTACGATCTGACGCGTTGTGGCCTTGTAGATCGGCTATTATCAAATAGCCACGGTATAAAATAGGGCTAAAGTGGTAAATGTATGTTTTATAATATTATAATTTATATCTTCAAAGTAACTACTAACTAAAGTTTTCAAATAAATGTAGTGGAGTAGAAGTAAAAGTATTGGAAATTAGATATACTCAAGTATAGTACAAAAACCTCAAAATTACTCTTAAGTACAGTACTTAAGTAAGTACAGTACTTTGCACCTCTGATTGTCGCTGTTATTAACTCAGCATTTCTTGTCAAAGGCCTTAGTCATTCATTCGTGTCAATAACAGAGACCCACAAGTCATACTGGAAAACGGAAGGAACTGTCCAAACATTCACTTTGTAGATATTACAAGAAAGAAACCGTCATGATGCCTTTTAAGTGCATGTTTATCGTGCCAGTTTATTGGAATCTCTAAAACCCTAGCTGTCAGAGTTACGGTTAGTCAGTGTATTTGTCTCATAATCCACCTTTGATAACCTAAACTTTATTCTAGATATATATGAACTACTGTCATTGTTTTCTTTTTTTGATTCCTTTATAACTAGAACCACGCCTGAAGGGTTGGTGTGTGTGTGTGTGTGTGTGTGTGTGTGCAGGTATCTGACAACTTGAGGGTGAGAATGTTGCAGCTATATACAGTATATATATATATATATATATATATATATATATATATATATATATATATATATATATATATATATATATATATATATATATATATATATATATATACACGCACGCACGCACGCACGTACGCACGCACGCACGCACGCACGCACGCACGCACGCGCACACACACACACACACACACACACAGAGAAAAATCTGTATGTTTTTTCATAAAGCAAAGCCCTGCTTCATCATACAAGACTGTCGCACAAAACTATAGAAGGTCTACAAGCACAACGCCTCACACCACAAGGCGGTGTGTGCCTGTAGATCAGCTATTTTCATTATTTTAAATACAAAACAAAACAGTTTTGTAGTACAAGGTTGAGGCCATGCCGTAGTGTATGGAAACAAATTATATGACATGGCACAGTTCACTTCTATTAGTTCATGCAGCGGAAAAGATTCATCATTTTGTTACGCATTAGGCCAGGGATCTTCAATGTTTTTCAGGCTAAGGAACCCTTAGTTGAGAGAGAGATGAAGCAGGGACCCCCACAACCTTTTCATAGATTCCATATACCGGTAGTTTGACAGCACAATCATCAATGTATGTTGGATTCATGTCAATTTGTGATTTCATATAATTAACCACTTGAACTGTCTATATTTAATAAACTTTCACTCTGTATCAAACAGAACACATACATATATCCTCCTATAGTACCCTACATACACAGTCAAATCCTTGCGATTGTACAAACTGACATTTGTACACTCTCTGAGGTACAAAATTACATTTAACTCTATGGATAAGTATTTTTCAAAATACATTTGCCAAAATTGACCAAACACTGTATTTAAAAAGATATCATGTATCCTGGAAATATATTTGTGGAAATATCTTCACATCGTTCACAAATATATTTCAGATATAATGTAGTCACACAGTTTTTCCTTTTCTCACGCTGTGTATATTTTGAAATGTGTGAGGTTTATTTTTTTTCCCCAAAGGGTTGAGCAACACACCTGGCATAAATTCTGGCATGTCTCCCGTGGCGGATGCATTGAGTAAGAGACTAAACTTGACTTTGAGATCACCCAGGGGGATTTCACTTTTTGCCATTTCAGAATGCTTTCACTGGCATATGCCCTAATAATAAACACACACAGGCACACTCAAACCGTACATCGTTTTTTTCCGACATAGCCAGCTTTCTCTGCATCGCCAGGGTTATTGCGTTCAGGTTTACCCAGCATTGGACTCCCTCCGCTCTCCCTCCCCATCTCTCTCTCTTTGACTATCTCTCTCTCTCTCTCTCTCTCTCTCTCTCTCGATTGAGCTCTCCTCTCTTCTTCCTCCCCCTAGGGCTGTCACGATATGACATTTTACATGACGATTAATTGTAACTCAAATAATTGCGATTAACGATTTAATTGTGTTTTTGTCGTTGATAATTACATTTCTGTTTGGCTTTTAGGCTTTGAAGTTGCACATGGCAGATATGACACATAACCTAACTATACAAAGAAATTATGGACATATTTGACAACTTTATACTTAAAAAATAACATTGATAGTGGAAATAGCCGATCTACAAGCTCACAACGCGTCGCGATGCGACGCGTTGTGAGATCTGCTTTTTCCACTATTTTTGACTGGAAACGATTATGACGATTATGAAAAATAATCACGATTATGTCAAATAATCACGATTAGACGATTATGTAATAATCTTCCTCCCCCTCTCTCCTCTCTTTCTCTCTTGCTGATCGAACTCTCCCTCTCCCTCTCTCTCTCTCCCTACCTCCTCCTCTCGCCCCCCCCCCCCCCCCCCCAGCCTCTCTGTCTCTGTTGCCTGGGATCCCTTCACTTTTCGGGGTTTGATCCGGTCATGTTGTAGTCCTCAAATGATTACAATTTGGCCGGAAAGATCAAACCGGAATCAGTTTTAACCCAAAATAATTCCCCTGCGCTGATGGACATACTTTTAGAGCCTACCTAATAAATGATGATGCAGCGTAGTTTTGCTTTTGGAAAATTTGTTTGGTATATGCATCTTTTAGTCCAACTCGTAGCGACTGGCAAGACTACACTAGGCTACTCGATTTTCCTAATCCCTAAGGGATTAGGGAAACAAACAGGGGGAACCAAAACAAAGCGACGCTGCTTTTTCTGCTTGTGGTTTCCGCCTGGACCGGATCAAACGGCCTGTTGTAAACGAATGCCAATTTCCATTTTCCCCCGAGAAAGCCTGGTGACGCGAGGTTACTCTCACTGTGATGGAGTTCTGGTCTGATGATGTCACAAGCAACAGAAACCATTGACTTTAGTATGTTAACGTGTGCTGACGTTGGGCATGTGCAGTCCATATATGGGCATGTCATATGCCAGTAGCCTGGTTAATAAACCAGACTGCACAACACCACCCCCTGTTGGTAGTGGTAAACGAAGTGTGTGATAGAGTCTGACGCTTGCAGTCAGGCTAATATGCCAGTGGTTCTCAAAGTGGATTCCATTTGGTTCCATTTGTACACTGCCAGAGTTAAGGAGAGACATTGACATTTGAGAGTTTGAAAAACACTGTCATATGCCAATTTGTGCTGGCATCAGGCTTGTCCAGTTCATATACAGGCATATCTGCGTGCCCGCCATAGACAGACAGACAGACAAGGAAAGTTCCTCTCTCAAAAATATTTGTACTGAAAAGTGTGTGTGTGTGTGTGTGTGTGTGTGTGCGTGTGCGTGTGTGTAGTAGAGATAGGACGTTCGTGAACGGCTCTTTGATATGAACGATGGGATCCGGTTCGCAGTAGGGTGCCGTTCCTTTCTAATGAACAGTGGTGGGGAAAGTACAAAAAAAATCTTTACTTAAGTACTGCAATGTAGAACTACTCTGCCACAAGTAGAAGTTTGGAATTAAAATGTACTTCAGTAAGAGTACAAAAGTATTGGTATCAAAATGTACTTAAAGTACCAAAGTAGTGAATGAATAAATGAATAAAATGTAGAAAAAACATTTGCAGAGCGTTGCGACGCATTGTGAGCTTGTGGATCGGCTATTTTCAAAGGGCGGAAATGTATATATGGCCAAAATGTATAGGGTTGAAGTGATTTGCAATCATAATCAAAATCCATAAAGTAACTAAAATGAGCCAGTCTTTTGAACGGCTCTTTGAAAGGAACGGATCCCAGAGATCCGTTGTGTGCCATCTCCAGTGCGTAGCAGGCTGTTGCTCTATCCTTTCACCTTGCTTTCTTCATGTCTTTCCTCCCGTGCTGAGGTTCATTATTGTGCAGTGTAATCTGGAGGGGACAGGACGGGGTGCACAAGTGTATTTATCTTCCTGCACAAATAGGCCCTCTTTCCGTCTGGTCCCTGTTCAGCTTGTTGTTGAAAGATAGTGAGCAGAGTAGAGCAAGCCTCAGTATGCGTGGGTATGTGTGTGCATGTGTGTGTGCATGTGTGTGGGTGTTTGCATGTACGCGCGTGTGTGTGTGTGTTTGTGTGTGTGTGTGCGCGCGCGTGTATGTGTGAGTTCGTTTGTGCGAGCGTGACTTTGTGTACACGTCTCTGTGTATATATATGTGCGTGGGTGTTTTGCATGCGTGTGTGCGTGAGTGTACAGGTGTCCGTGTGGGTGTATGTAACGTACACACATGTCGTGTGTGTGTGTGTGTGTGTGTGTGTGTGTGTGTGTGTGCGTGTGTGCGTGTGTGTGTGTGTGTGTGTGTGTGTGTGTGTGTGTGTGTGTGTGTGTGTGTGTGTGTGTGTTGGCATGCATTAGCCGTGCACTGAGATGTGTCCCAGCTGGCCCTCTGAAAGCCAGGGCACTCACAAGTACTTTACTTAAAAGTAAAAGCTCTGCATTCAAAACTTTACTTAAAGGTTTGTAAAATAAAAGTTCGGAAAATAGATCTGCTATTTCTAAAAGAATAAAATAAGGGTGTTTGATTAAAAGAATCATTATAAAGTGGTTTATAATCTAAATCTGCAAAGTAACTACTAACTAAAGCTATCAAATGATTGTATATGGAGTAAAAAAAAGTACAGTATTTGCCTCTGGGAAGTATACGAAAAGAAAAGAAAATGTTCAAGTAAAGTAAACACGCAGTACTTAATTGTACTGTAGCTATACTTTCCACCACTGCAAAAGAGGAATATATCTGCCTTGCAGGGACGTGCTGGCCATTGGGAAAAGCAGGACAACTCCCAAATGGCCGGTCCAGGCCGGCCATTTGGAAAAATAATTCAATAAAATGTCGGCCTTCGTTCCATTTTGGGGGCTGGGCGGCCAACAAAGTACATCGTCACTGTCGGGCAGAAACCTTGTATCTCCAAGTTTCAAATTTGTAAATTTTTTCGCAAAGCAAAGCCCTGCTTCATCATACAAGGCCGTCGCACAAAAGTAGTGAAAACAGCCATCTACAAGCACACAACGCCTCGCGTTAAATCATTTTTAAAATGATAAATACAAAACAAACGGTTTTGGACATAATAAGGTTTCCACCCGACAATAAGGTTTCTAACCCTAACCCTAACCCTCCAACTCTTTTTCCCGGGCTGAATCAGGGGCCCAGCACGTCCCTGATATCTGCCTTGTGACATCGATACCCCTTAACTCCGGGGGGCATTTCATGCTAAGTAAGAAAGCACGCATTCCTCAACAGAGGTCTTATTGTGCCCGTAAGACCCAGTTTAGATCAGTGTTACACACAGTCATCGCCAGTGTAAGTCCACTTCCTCTCGATCGCATCTACAGGGATGTGTACTATTTGGCTTCTCATTGTCTAGGCATGTTTCGCCTCATTCCCTCCGATGTCTCACGACACTGACCTAGCAGGCAGCCAGTTATCTTGCAGCAAATGGCCATGGGCCAGGAAAACTACAGTAGACAAGCCAACGCTAGAACCGAAACACCAGCTAAAAAACACTGATTCCTAAGCTTTTTTCTTTCTTTCTTTCTTTCTTTCTTTCTTTCTTTCTGTCTTTCTTTCTTTCTTCCTTCCTTCATTTTTTGTTCTTCTTTTTTTAGGCTAGCTGTCTTTAGCAGTGGTTCGCAAAGTGCGGTGTGGGGACACCCCAGTGGTCCTTGAGTGGGTTCCAGGGGGTCCCCAGCAATATTTTTATACATATGACATCAAAATCAATTAAATCGTTATCTCGTACTTTTGAAAACCTTGACAATTTTGGGATCATTTTTCAGAACAAAAGTCACTGGCATAACAGCTTTTCGAATACAATAATCTTGTACCTCAACCTCATTTTCGTTTTACCCATATACAGTACAATATTTTAATGATGAATCAAATTATCGTTTTCTGGCTCGGATCAATGGAAATAACATAGTACTGAGTGGTCCCGGTCCAAATGGTTGGGAATCACTGGTCCAGTGTTGATCGTGGTTGGTCTCTAGCTATCAGAAACAGCTAGCGTTTGGACCGCTTGCCAGTCACTCACTGGCTGGCAGTAGATTGAGCTGTTTTTGGCGAGCTTGAGGGGAGCGTTGGTGTGCCGGTGCTGTCTTCCTGTTACTCTGAGGTGGTCCAGCCACCATGTTGGCTTCCTGTGGCCTGGCAGAGGACCGCATGGGCCACCCTGGCACCCTTCAACAAGGAGCCACTCCACCCTCATCAAAGCTTAACCCATTTAGGCCTGAACACATTATGACGCAATATTTTATGCTTTAAATATAAAAAAAATAGCACATATACAAGCTCACGGTGCCGCGCTGCGAGCTTGTAGATCTGCTATTTTTGAAAAATCGTGAAAATTTGAATTTTGACCCGATTCTATAAGTGTCTTTTAAATCCTTCTAAGAGAACTGGAGCTCAGTTAGTCTGTTCTTGAGAGACGACTGTCAGTGGTTCTCATACTTTTTCATGTGAAGGACCCCCAAAATGATATTTATTTGGCCACGGACCCCCATCTCAAAATATTTAGTTCCAAGGACCACCCAGAAGCAAAATTTTAGTTACAAACGTTCGCTTTGAAAATACATATATATTCAAAGATTTGCACACATTTTCACGACTTTTTCAAAAATAGCAGATCTACAAGCTCGCAGCTGTGAGCTTGTATATCTGCTATTTTTCACTGGTTAAAGCATTCAATAATTCTAGGCCTAGAGAGTGATGTACGAATGGAACAAAGCGGACCGTTGGCGTTCGTACACTCTCTGAGTTAAATTTACTGGATTTTACTGTGTAGATTGGGGTTCCAGTGTAATTTAGTTGAGCGATTTTCAACATTTTTTGAACATGTCAAGGACCCCCTCAGTTTGAAATGCATTAGGCCACACAGACCCACATGACATTTGATAACATTTTGGAGTGTTTGGGTCCATTCGGTTCCATTCGTACACTCCCTGAGTTACAGGCCCGTTAAGGCTCCATTTTGACCCCGGGCGGGTCCCCGGACCCTGCGTTGAGAAACAGAGCCCTATTCGAGACTTGACTGGAGGTTGAGAGACCACAGTCTCAAATACCACCCGCCGCTCCGAGCTCCACACATGCGCCCTGGCCTGTTTTCCCGGAAAAGCCTGCAATTGGTGAAAAAACAAACAAAAGAGATAAGCAAGACTCACTCTCTTGATAAGGCGAAAAAGCTCAGCCTCCGAGAGAGGCAAGGGGAGAGAAAATGCAAATGATTTTAAACCGAGACACTGGTTTTTCACAGTGTGTGCGTGCGGCCCCTCGCAGTTTCCTCCTTGTGACATGTTTGTGCTCTACTCTCGACTCTCCAAGCACATTCTGGAGATAAAGGACGAGCGGAGAGCGCGTGAGGAATTTGATTTGATGTGAAGAATGCAAAAGCAGAGAGCGGACGCGTGTGTGTTTTTGAAGGCAGGGGGGGCAGGGGGTGTACGTAGTTGATGATAAGAGTGAAACCTTCCCATGTTCCTCAAGTTGACACTGGTCCATTTTAATTTGACATTACACTCTTCAAAAGTATTTTGTTCTTGTACAATGTGTTCTACTCATCAATGGAATTATTGAGTAATCGAGGGATTATGCACAAAAACTACAGTATCATGGATTCTTACCAGGCCGAAGATCCTTTGTGTGAGGTCTTATTCCAAATATAAATCCATTTCTGTTCCAGTGTATGCCAACTTAGATAATTTTCATTTCAAATATTTGTGAGGCTTTTCTGCTTTTATTCGATAAAACAGTGGAGGGAGAATTTGACTCAAATGTGATCCCAAGATGACAATCCCCCGTTTTCTTCTACATGTTTATTCATGTTTGATTTGCAGTTTAGGCTATAGTCCAGGGTTGTATAAAAAGCATAGTTTCTCAATTTGACAATAAAATAGGAAATGAGCAACAAAGGGGGAAAAAAACAAGGCACTCTTCTGGTGATACGGTTAAAAAGCCTTTATTGAGATGGCTATTTCATCATTGAATTGAGTTAAAAGCTGTGACGGGGAGAAGCCATGCGGAGCGGCCCCACTGCCTTCTTCAGGCTTCATGTGGAGCTCGTCAGTCATCTTTGACAGACGTTTCTGATCCAGGGCCCGCTTGAAGGAGGTTCCCTGCCGGGACCCCATCACTTTGAGAACCACTGGTCTAATCTATGTTACGCCCAAAACGCATTCATGAATCATTCAGAGATGAAAAAACAACCGTCATTAGTTTTTTCGTACGCATCTGTGCGTTTGCGCTCTGCACCTTGCTTAGTTAGTTAACCAGAAAAAATGCTGGTTAACTAAGGGCCTGTACACACTGCAAGACCTTTTGCTCCGATTGTGCTGTCGCCGACCATTTTTGGCGCTCGACGACAAAACCCCCCATCTGGCGCAAGATCTGGCTTTGCTCGCCAAGGTTTTGTTCGTTGTGTGTGAAAGGCTCTGCGACAAGATCATTGTGCGATTCCGGCGCTCGGCGAGAGCTTCCCGAGTGTTTCTGAATATCTGGCAGGTTAGATATTTGGCTCTATCGCCGAGTGCAATAAGCACTGCGAGAGGCATCAGTTTCAACCAGTGAGAGAACAGTACCAGCCGGCAGCCGATCCTCCTTTCGTTGGTTACATGTGTTGTGTTGTGCATCAAAACAATCAGTGGAGTTAAGCCCCTGCCCTTTTATCCGTCTGTAAAAAATGCCCTTTCCAGACTATGAATGCAGTTTTCACTATGGTGAAAGAAACACAAATGCCCACTTTCCATGCCATACCTGAAGGCAGCATTCAAGAGAATTGCCTTGTCCAAACTCTCCTGAACTTGAACGCAGCATCTTATGTTGAAAGAATTGCCCTCTTTGTGTAGAAATCCATGCCGTACACCACATTACTAGTATTCACTCGATTATGCTTAGTTTAGTGTGGTATCAAGTACTGAAAATAGCAGGCCTCCAAGCTCATAACGCGTTGCAGATATTTTCACCACAAGGCCCTTTTAGAAATGTCTGCACGTCCCTGCTCAACACAAAAACACATGGACACAGGGAAAGAAGGATCGACTGGTTGATATCTGTTTTAAAAGTGTTTCAATTGGTCAGCCAAATGAGATATCATATAAGTGATATTACAATATCTGTTCTTGAGGTAATTGTTTATCTCCCAATATCATGAAGGCTAATTTGACCTTTACGATATACAAATACGTTGGTGGGTCCAAAAACGTAGTTACTGTACTTTGGCTTTGTAGGGCACTATAAGTACAGTAAATAAAGTGTACGCTGTGCAACATGTAGAATATTAAAGTACTTGGTGTCGAGAATGACCCTGGTTTTCTATCGATCATTTCACTCTGAAGATTATTATGCATCCAAGAGGTTATAATTGTACACTCTTTGGCATTACATTGACACTAAGGATTTTACTGTGCAATAGGCCAGTGGTAGCCTGATTTCAGACTCTGCACTGGAGCTTGAGTCTGACATTGTCCCATTGTGTTGAGATTTCAAAGGGGAGGGGATTTGAAATTCCCAATCACAAGAGATCTGGTGGGAGGGGTTGTGTTTGACTTGTGTGTACACAAAAACATTCCCCCCTCCCCCTCCCCTCTATGACAGACATCAAACAGGTCGTTGTCTTTGATGCTTTCATGATTAGAGAGATCACTAAACGAGGTGTGCACAAACCCGTTTGAAGTTCAAAGGGAGCAATTAAAGCTATACTGTGTAAGTTGCTCAACTAGTGGTCAGTAGCTCTATAGCAAACCGCGGTCGCGTCCGCGTCTTTCGGCCGTTTTTCGCCGCGGACCGGGCCTCACACCCCCGCGTCTGCCTCCACCTCGCCGTAAAAAAGTTACATGGTATAACTTTAAGAGCTCTGGCTGAGTCCACTGTTTCTGTTGATTTTCTGTTTCTGCTGATTTGCTGTCCCGTTAGACCCACCCCCTCCGAGGATCCGACTCTCATTGGCCAGGTCTTGCCTCGACCAGAGAAACTCTAGGTTCATTATACAACACCAGACCAAGAGAACCAGTCTGCTCAGAGAGTGGGCGGGTCTATGGGCTGGAGCCAGGCAAGGCCAGTGGTGGAAAAAGTATTAAATTTTTTTACTTGAGTAAAAGTATCAATACTGCAATGTAGAAGTACTCCGTTAGGGTGTCCTCAGACCAAAATACCTATGAGAGTGGAATCCGCGTTCCGCCAATGCATTTCAATGATAAGGGAGCGTTTTTTGCAGAAATCCTCTGCTGGCATGAAACCGCTTCACTCTCATTGAAATGCATTGGTGGAACGCGGATTCCACTCTCATAGGTATTTTGGTCTGAGGGCACCCTTACAAGTAAAAGTCCAGAATTCAAAATGTACTTGAGTAAAAGTATGAAAGTATTGGCATCAATAAGTACTTAAAGTACCAAAAGTACAACATTTTTGAAAATAGCAGATCTACAAACTCACTTCACACAGCTTGTAAATTGGCTATTTTCAAATAGCCAAGGTATAAATTATGGCTAAAGTTGTTTATTTTAATAATTTATATCTGCAAAGTAACTAGTAACTAAAGTTTTCAAATAAATGTAGTGGAGTAAAAGTACAATATTTGGAACCGAGATGTAGTGGAGTAGAAGTAAAAGTACTGAAAACTGGAAATACTCAAGTACATCAACTTCAATCAAGGACATCTACTTAGTTACTTTAACACTGATAGGCCCACTCTAGCATTGTGTGTACAGAAAGGGGTCATTTTTGGTTATATCCATCCATGACTCCCTGTGCTGTGTTTGCATGTGGCGGTTTTTCCCAAGTGTTATTTACGTAGGCCCTACTATATGGGTGCACCTGTGCGTTTGAATGTGTTTGTGTCATGGTTGCGTAGGGGGGGGTATGTTTGTGTTTGAGTGTGAGAGTGTATACTCTGTCAGCCCGAGGACACTTTAGACGGAGTACACGCCGCTCGCTCTCTGGCGAGAACACACGTATGTGTTTGCGTGAAAGACCGGCCTGGATGTGGGTGTGTGTTTGATAAACTGTGAGAGCGTGTGGGAGTGTTTGTCTATTCATCTGGGCGACAGCAGGAGAGAGGGAGAACAGAGTGGGGAGTAGGGATGGGACAATATGAAAATGTCATATCACGACTATTGTGACAAAATAAATTGTGATTTACGATGTTATCGCGATAATCAAAATCCATTATCCTTTAGTTTAGTTTTTTTTTTTGTTTTGTTTAGTTTATTTGATCACTCACATACATTTATCAGGTCATACATCCACTTATTCATTGTTACAGGTGATCAAAAGGAATAGGCTGAAGCTGAAAGCTTATGAATGCCTATCCTAGTATACATGGAGTAATTACACTGTATCAAGTGGGGGGCAGACCTCCATTCAGAAACACCCCCACTTAGAAACATCCCCATTCAGAAATACCCCCACTTAGGTTAGGGTTAGGGTTAAGGTTAGGTTTAGGTTACACCGAATGGCAATGTTCCTGAATGGAGATTTGTAACCGTATCAAGTACGTATATTATAAGTACCTTTTACCTATTATAGAGGGTTTAAGTGGTACCGGATAAGCAGCTCGGCAAATAAAAGGTGAACTGATCCCATTGCACGACGGAGGACGATATCACGATAAATTAAATCTCCACGATACGATTAATGCGAGTGTTTTTTTGTTTTGCGATAAACGATAATATCGCTTATCGTCCCATCCCTAGTGAGGAGGTGGAATGGAGCTCTGTCCAGCCTCCATATCTCCCAAGTCAATCTGCTCACAGTCACACACAGGCCACTTTCTTTATCGTTGTTGTCGGGTGGAAACCCTGTACGTCCAAAACGTTTTGTATTTGTCATTTTAAAAAACGATTTAAAGGTATATTCAGTGATTGTATTTCATTCAAATAAAAATATAATTGGTACATTTTCCATTTATTCTCCTCACTAGAATGTGTGCTGACCATATAAGGACTTCCACCATGGCCTGTGTTGCGAGCATAGCTAGATTCAGGTTTCAGAGGTGGCCAGCCAGTCCTCGACCAATCAGGGTAGAGTATAGCCGTAGTTATGTTATGATGTTTAGTTATGATGGTCAAAATAAAGGTTTTGAGAACGAGAACCACAGTCGCTCTGAATTAAGAACGTCTGCTAAATGCCTAGATTGTAAACTACTGAACTCATAAAATGCCACAGTCTTGTAGTAAATCAATATTATACATATCCTGAAGCTGGAGACGTAGGCCTACCAATATTCAGTGATTGGGTCTAATGATCAAAATGAGAACATTATAATGGTGTAAAAAATATATAAAAAACGAAATATTTACAAGATGACCCCCGGCCGCTTTCATTATCACTGAATACACCTTTAAACCAGTGAAAATAGCCAATATACTTAGTACACAACGCCTTGCGCACTTGTAGATTGGCAGTTTTCCCTTGTTTTGCGCGATGGTCTTGTGTGATGTGACGAAGTAGGGCTTTACTTTAAGAAAAAACATACAAATGGGAAACTTGGAGATACAAGGTTTCTGCCCAACAGTGACGTTATGCCTCCATCTCTCTCTCTCTCTCTCTCTCTCTCTCTCTCTCTCTCTCTCTCGATCTCTCTCTCAGCTGGTGGGATAGGGGAGAGAGACAAGTGGTGGACAAACCTACTCAACCCTTACCCGAGTACTTGAGTCAAAGTATAGATTTTCGTGGTCCAAATATTGCTCAATTGCTCAGTGAATTTTGTACTTGAGTTAAAAGTACTGGAGTACTTGTTTTGTAAAAAATGACTACTTAAAGAGGTGGTGCCGAGATTTTTCCCCCCTCTAAAAGATGATTATCAGGTATTATGATTATACTAGGAGGAAGATTTCTTCCAAAAAAGTATACAGAAAGAGTTAAAATTGGGTTTTTATGTGGCCACACCCCCAGTTCATTAAGTATGCATGGATGTCATGGTGGGTGGTGACCAAGCGGAAGTTAGCCACACCCCACAGTGTTGGGTGAATGGTAATTAGGGGAGGAGTTGATTCTGTGATGTAATAAGTATGTGTGTTTTTTAACTGACACTTTTGACCACAAGGTGGCAGCCTCCAAGAGAAAACAAACAAATACCAAGAGAATACATAATTGCTCATAAAAACCACACCAGGGGGTCTAATGAAGTACTTTCAACCTCCTAGACATGAAAAACAGAAAAAATACAAAACGATGGCACCACCTCTTTAAGTCTTCCAAAGTACAAATTAATTTCAAAGTACAAAAGAATATAGTAAAAATAACAGATGTAAAACAAGCACAGTACTCAAGTTAAATTACTGTCCACCACTGAGTGGAGACAGACAGGAACCAGGGCTGGACTGGGACATGAATTCGGCCCTAACATCTTGGCCCAGAACGGCCCGCCACAACTGGTGGGAACCGAACATAGAAGATCTGCAAGCCCACAACGTGTCGAGGCAACATCGCGTTGTGGGCTTGTTTGTCTTGTAACACTTGGATGTTATATGTTTGGGTGGGCGACAGTAGCCTGTGATTGGGCTACTAGGCCTGTATTCAGATGATAGACAAGCCAGTGGGCAAAGCATGTGATGATGTCTCTCTGCTCTGTGGGCCGCTGCTACAAGTGGGCCCACAGGCCCACTTGTATAGTTATGCCCGATGCCCAGCCCACCCCTGACAGGTGTGCCTAGCAAGCAGGGACGTGCTGGGCCCCTGATTCAGCCCAGGAAAAAGAGTTGGAGAGGCCCTCATTGCGTGCTATAGAGAGAGAACTCTCTCTATAGCGCTGCTGCTACTCAAAGATTTGCCATTTCAGAACATGACAAGTGACAAGCCAGTGGGCCAGTTACTGTACATAAGTTATATTTCGTCGTTGTCGGGTGGAAACCTTGTATGTCCAAAACCGTTTGTTTTGTATTTATCATTTTAAAATCACACCCGTGTGAACTGAGCGGTGGTCGTGGGGGGAGGGGTGCCTGTGTGTGTGGGGTGGGGGTGTGTGTGTGTGTGTGTGTGTGTGTGTGTGTGTGTGTGTGTGTGTCTGGCCTGGCCTGAACAACTGCGCCCCTCCCTTAACGTGTGGTGAAAAAAGGTACTTCAGGCTACATACAGACACGCACACGGGTCAGTGACGTGACGCCCCAAAAAATGTGTTTTTAAAAAAACTTTAAATTGCAGGCATAAAAGTTATTTACTTTTGTTCTACTCACTCTCAACCTTATGGAAATACATTTTGTTTTTAGATATTTTATTGGAATCAGACTTTATTCAGCAGTTTGTTGTACTTGTGCCTAAAATCGTCATATGGTGTGACATGAAAATAATTGTTCATAAAATGAAAATGGAGTACATCTTTTTATAAGTTACTCACTTTATCAAAGTCCTTTATCATAACTAACCAGTGATCCACTATAGTTTTTTGAAAATTAATTATATCTGTATATTTTTTTCATAATCGACACTCTGTGTGAGGCCCATGTTCATGATCTTACAACATATTTTAAATGTATTCTGTCAAAACTTTCTCTAAAATTACACAAATATTTGTGACTCTTCCTGATAATATTCTCTATGTAATCCATAAACATTTTTTTGGTTTAATCATTAATAAAGGTATGATTTCTCACTATTTGGAATGTCACACCAAATGATTTAGTGTCACACCGTATGATCATATCTTCATGTGTCAAAGCAAACTGTGTTTTAACCTACCTATTAGTGAGTACTGAACTTTACTGATTGATTAAACAATTACCCAGGATAACATGGCCTTAATATTTCTGAACAGGATATTATTGTAGGGCTTTAACATGGGATAAGAAAGAATTGTAGTAGTAGATGGATGATGAGGATGTGCACAGGAATGCTACGCACACCTAAGTCTTCTGCCGGCCCACGGCAGAAGGATCCTAAAGGGACAATAAGGCGCATAGCCACACTTGGAGCCAAGGCATTGAAGGCAACATTTTATTAACACCAATTAGTGGAAACAGAACTCAGCATTCAGGTAAATTGCTTTTTTCCGAAGTCTCCTGAACTTGAACACAGCATTTTGTGTTGAACAAATGTAATTAGGAATCATGACATTACACCACATCTCCACTAGCTAAAGAGTGCTGGGTTGCGCAACTCCGAAAATAGCTGATCTACAAGCTCTCGCAGCACAACGTGTTGAGAGCTTGTAGATCAGCTATTTTCGCTAGTTTTGTCTCGGGTCCTACCTTAACACTGTCCACTGTCCAGTCCAGTGAGTGAAAGTACAAAAGTATTAGATCAGATTAGATTATACATTTAGACTGTATTGTACATCAGCCAGTCGTATTTGGTGAGGGTAGCAAACCGGCTGCCTTGTTGCGGTTCTGCTATGCCACAGACAACCTCCTGCTCTTTGTAGAAAATGCAGTCTCGCCCCTTTGGCTCCTCTCTCCTTGCTGGGTCATTGTTTAGTTTCTCCCTGTACTTTCTCGTTCTCTCAGCACTTGTCATTTTCCAGCTGACAAAAGAAAATGGAATGTATAGTTTAAGACAAAGAGAAAATATTGTTTAGATTGAAACAATATGTTAAGGTTTCTGTGAAGGGGTTTCTGCTCTGTCTGATGAATTTGAAGTATCACTGAATGAAGCTAAATTACATTTTATGTAAAAATGTTTAAAACAAATGTTTAAATGTACAAAAGAAACATGGAACTTTGTTATTTGTTGTTATATCTGTAGTTAAATACAGTATAAATCATATGGTGTGACAAGCAGACATGTCACACCATATGATTAAGTGTCACACCATATTACTGTTTTCTCCATTTAGGTTTACCTTGAGGCTACTATGTACACATTAGCATGCTAACAGCATGCTAGCTATAACAAAGCAGCCTAGATCTACATGGAAATATGACCAAAACTTCAAATAACTTAAGCTTTTTTTAAAGAAAAGGTGTCACACCAAAAGACATCCAGAATGGTGAGTTTGTCAACGTTTCAACAAGATGGCATTTCATGAAAATGTTAAAATCATAACTCACCTCAGACACCTGTCTTGCAGTTGTGCTGGGAGTGCTGAATAGCCTTACAGAAGAAGGACCTCTCTAGCCAATAGGTGTCCAAATAATTGCCTGTTTAATTTTTCCAAACTAGTGTCACACCAAATGATTTTGGGTTGGGGGACAAAATGTTTTTGATCAGAAATGACTGAAAACATTATGCTTTGACTTTGAAAAGATATAGGCTCAAAATAGACATTTTTTTTTAGCCTAAATTCATTTTCAAATGATTTTTAGCAATTCTTTTTCTTAGTTTTATTCAAGTTCCCACTTTGAGAAACAAGGTCAGGACAGTCACACCATATGAGTTTTGCCATGTTTGGTTGAAGATTCTGAAGAAATGAGGAATGAAATGTTTTAATCTTGAGTAAGTTCACATAAAGCTTAATGTCCTGCACAATATTCAGAAGGTTTTTGACAAATATATTTTTTATTTATACATGTTTGACACCGAGGACAGCGAAAACGTTACGTCACGTCACCCACCCACACACGCACGCACGCATACACACACGGCCACGTATAGGAGACGGTGTAACCACCGCTCAAAAATGATTTAAACTAGTGAAAACAGCCGATCTACAAGCACACAACTGTGTGCTTGTAGATCTGCTGTTTTCACTACTTTTGTGCAATGGCCTTATATCATGAAGCAGGGCTTTGCTTTGAGAAAAAATGTATACATTTGAAACTTGGAGATACGATGTTTCTGCCCCCAAAATGGAACGAAGGGACATTTTATTTTTCCTAATGGCCGGCCTGGACCGGCCGGGAATAAACCGGCTGTTCGGGAGTTGTCCCGCTTTTCCCAATGGCCAGCACGTCCCTGCTAGCAAGGGAGACACAAATGACACAGATATTGGACCGGAGTGAGAGTGAAATCAAATGTGGATATGGTGTGAGACAGGCAGAGAGATAGACAGAAACCCATGGACTGCCAGACAGGAAACTGAATAATTTAATAAAGAGCAGAAATATTCAGAGAGACCGTGACAGGGTCGGAGACAGAGAGAGGGAGAGAGAGAGAGAGACAGAGAGTCTAGATATGATGACGGAATGAAGATCGTGTTGATATGGCTCAAACAGCATGTTTTGACATGATACTTACTATTTTAGTCTCTGAGAAATGGTCTGTTATTGTTGTATTGTCCAACTGTCATATTAGATGAGACGCTATTCCATCAGTGTAATATACTTACACAGAGTGTCAAATTTGACCTGTAAGGGTCAGAGAAGAAGTCTCACAGTAGCAAAATGATTAGATACAGATATCTAATGTCTGGGGCACAACTATTGGAAAAAGTTAAAAACTGCCCCATCAAACAAACAAACAAACAAACAAACAACAAACACAGAGACATATATGAATGGACCAACTGTTGACCTACTTAGTCCAACCATAGACCAATCACAGACTTCGGTAACTGTCCAGCCAATGAGAGGCTTCCCTGACTTGTTCTCTGGAATGGCATGCTGTGATTCAGACAGTTGCTGGAATTGATGACAGTGGCGTCAGTTCAGAAAATGCACGCGCGCCTTCGCGCGCGCGCAAGACACCAGTCATGTTGCCATACCTTAGCAACAGGCATGATACATTTATTTTAAGAAATACATTACATTTTTCCCTTTCTACGTTTCTTGGGCAGCTAAACTTGGCATGTTTTAGTAAACGTGCCACAATTAACAATAATGCATTGCACCTGTGCGGCTGACCTGCGGAACTTGGGAATTTTGTCAAGATGGGGAGAATACAAGTGTGGAGAACATAATTATAATACCTTGTTAAAGTGACCATTTTGTAAAATGTTGCATTTGTAGTTATTTTACTGTAATTTAACAACATAATAACCAGCACAGATAGACAAAGAGACATTCATGGATTTATATTTAAAAGTAACTTTTGTTTTCCCCCTGGACCCAGGGTATGGCAGCTGCATACCCCTGCCATACCCAATTGACGCCCCTGATTGATGACGTAAAACTGTGGGTCTGTATACGTGATTCTATGGTCAGAGAGACAGAGAGAGCGAAAGAGAGGGACAATGACAATGCAATATCACTCGAATGATCTTTTATCTCCTGTGCTATCACTAAACAAAGAGTTACGTTGTTGAGATGATGGCTTCTTTGGTAGGCTATTGGGCATATTTTTAGTATTTATTTCTCAAATATGGTAGCTTTGCTCTTCCGGTGTGTACATTTTTTTTTTTTTTTTAAGATTTGTTTTTCGGCTTTTTATGCCTTTATTTGATAGGATAGTAGACTGACAGGAAATGGGGAGAGAGATGGGGAATGACATGTGGCAAAGGTCGTCCGGATCGGGAATCGAACCGGCGACGCTAGCAGGCATCATAGCCTAGTATATGGTATGCGCCTTGACCACTAGGCCAGCGGGCGCCCCTGGTGTGTACATTTTAACACACACGCACACACACGCACACACACACACACACACACACACACACACACACACGCACACACGCACACACGAACACACACACACACACACACACACACACACACACACACACACACACACACACGCACACACACACACACACACACACACACACACACACACACAGCTGGCGTGTGATACTGACAAACTGCACTAATTACATTTTCATCTGCGATCTAAAACATCATCCTAAGCGATGATTTGGACCAAAACCATATCAAGCCTAATGTATGCTTAATGGACAACGTGTCGAGTGCTTGACATTGATGTGTCAAACAATTTTCATTTTAAAATAGCTGAAAATGTTGCAGAGGTAAACATTAGGCTTTGGGCGGCTTTGGCTGCATGTCTTTCGCAGGGTGAGCAGCGAGACAAGACCGAGCTTATAAATAAAACGTTTCTAGTTATTACTACCCAATGGCCTCAGCAACTGTCATCTAAGACACTGGTTCCCCCAAAATAATCATATTTTATCTGGGGACCCCCACCCTGACGAGCACTAAGAGTTGAGGCATTACATTTTGTATAACACGGTTCTATTGTGAAAATAGCGGATCTACATGCTCAGAACACCTCCCTTTAGAAATGTGCAGATACCCCCTATAGCCTATACACTTAAACTGTATTTTGGTTTGTATACAGTTGAGTGAGAAAACAATGTTGCAGATTAAGATAATCATCAGGGGACCCCCCCAAAATAATTTGTCGACCCCCCCTGGGCGTCCCGACCCACAGGTTGAGAACCACTGATATAAGTGCGGTTGCGGTATCCATTATGACAAGTGGTATAGACTTGGGTAGTGCTGAGGAGATCACATCCACTAACTGAGCCTTTGGAAGGTTTCAATTGGTCGATGGTTGATATATGTATCTTTTTGTTTGATTTTTTCTTTCTTTCTTCTCCGTGCTCCCCTTCCCCTCTCTTCTTTTTCTTGCACAAAAATGCTTTTTTACCCACTATTTTACACCTGTAAATGACAATAAGGCTGATTCTAATCTTGTAGTCACTAGTAGTCAGCTCATTAGGTCAAGTGGTATTCATGAGTAGTAGAGCAGACATGACGTTTTCAAAAGTGCCAATGATTGATGGCCAGTGCGGCCAGTCAACATTCTGCCGTTAGAATGGCTATTAGGCTATTAAACAAATAATGAATAGATAAATCCCCAAATCTCACAAGTTGCATTTGGCCCAATCTCAATGTCCACACTCATGGACTCCATGACATGGTTCCCGACAACTTCAGGACACATAAACCTTTTGAACCCTTTATGGACACTTCCTGTGAGTCTGCATTGCTTTCGCTGGAAGCATACCGGTACCTCGCAATAAACCGCAATTTGTAGCATTGTGACGTAAAAACCAAGGATGACAGGGGAAGCCGGAAACATAAAAAAAAAACATAAACAAAACGTGGAAGGAGCTAACAACTAGAAGTTTACATGCCAGTATAAACACAGCTCATTGGTGATTCATAGCAGCACACTGTGTCGGCGTTTGGCCTATGATGGCATGATGACGATTTCCATGTAGTGTTTGTGTGAACAAACACAGACCTACAACGCTGTGGATTCCCACAGCTGCTTTATTTGAGAGGCTAGCAGAGCAATAACAGCAAAGGCATGTCATCAAAACACAGACGTCACACACCTCTTAAAGAGGATATTGTTTTTGATGGCGACCGTCAGGTCGCAGTTACTATCGAAACCTCCACCAGCTGTCTGTCAGTCAGTCAGTCAGTCAGTCAGTCAGTCAGTCAGTCAGTCAGTCAGTCTCTCAGTCAGTATGTCCGTCACGTCGCACTTTTGCCCCACTCTTATCTTCAGCACCATTGCCCCTATCCAAATATCCATGGCAAACTTTGCACACACACTCCTTGGCTGGCAAACCACAACCTCATTTCTCACATGACCCTCTTCTAGCACCACCATCAGGCGCTGGTGATACTGGTGCAGATGAAACCTCTTTCCTGCTGAGTTCCTGGAAAAGGGAGACCTTCCAAGGTCTAGCTGGGGTAGGAGGTGGATTGCTCAACGCTCGGGTCTGAAAATTTAATATTTTTTTAAAACAGGAGTCCATCACCTGATTGACTAACTGCAAATTGAAATAATCTGATTGGCTAGTGAATGAAAGGCTTTGACAACATGACAAAGAAGAAGTGATAATCAATGAAATGTATAATTTGCCTGATGAAGACCTGAGAGGTCGAAACGTTAAATCAAAAGTGTGTTTTTGGAGCTTGAAAACAGTGTGCGGATTTTTCTCTTCTTTGATTCTTGCCTTGATGCCCAGCACCTGGGCCAGTGGCGTCAGTTGTCATACCTTAGCAAGAGGCACGATGAAAAGTACATTTTATTATTTCCCCCTGTAGCCAAGGTATGGCAGCTGCCATAGCTTGCCATACCCAATTGACGCCTCTGACCTGGCCTAAATACAGGCAAAAGATGTGCACACAATCTTGTGTGCAATGAAATCTAACATGAGGGAAAATACCTGCATACGCCTAAGCTTAATTTTACTACCCAGAAAGGACTTGGTCACTTTTCTCTTTTTTTCTTTTTGTTACTTAGAGTTGTTTTACTTGACCACATGTTAAGAATTATATTTAGTTGTTGTTTAGACAGATGCTAGGCTAATTGTTTACCCGCTCTCCTAGTTCCTTTGAGGCACTAATACATTGTCCTCTCTGCACTCTACTTATGTGATTGTTTCACATGTTGTTTATTGACTGGAGTTCATGCTTACTCTGATCCCCCGATCCCGCACTTGTAAGTCACTCTGGATGAGAACATCTGCTAAATGCCTAAATTGGAAGTAACCGGATGAACTCACTTAGGTGGTCATAAGTGTGCTTGACTAGTGTCGTCATGGAGCAACCGCTGACCAGGCGGTGGAAAGTCCTTTGCATCAATGAGTTGGCGGTTCCTAACATCCACGTAAAGACCTACGGTGCTCTGGACACGGGTAGTGGCCAGGGATTTAGTCACCTTTCACAAAAGTAAGTCCCACATCATGAAAGTTGCTCACCCGATGTTTGCCGCAGGCATTTAGATGGTCCGGGGGAACAGTTTTTCAAAGATGAAACGGGGTTTATGGTCATGGCGTGTGCATGTGGTACATCAATTCAGATAGCTTAGCCTCACTGAGGAAGGGCAGAGAGAGTTAAAGGGATATTTCACTTTCAAAAAAACTTTTGGTGATTTTATCATCTAATCAGGCTTATATGCATACCCTGAACAGTTTTTAATTAGCTTGATTGAATATTTAGATATTTGTTGTAAATGTTACCAGGCCCTCCAGGCCCAGGGCCTCTCCCCACACACACCCATTGTAACTTCAAACTTCATTTTAACCATGATAGATTCATTAAAAACACCCATTATTCTTTCTGGTGACTCATACTACCCTCCTAAAACGTGAGCAGGCCGTGTTTTTTCAATAACTTTTTTCATTTATTTTGAATAATTATTTTTTTGTATTTCATTTTTTCCATTTTCCCAAATAATTATTAAAAATAAATGAAAAAAGTTAAAAAACACGGCCTGCTCACGTATTAGGAGGGTAGTATGATTCACCAGAAAAAATAATGGGTGTTTTTAATGAATCTATCATGGTTAAAATGGAGTTTGAAGTTACAATGGATGTGTGTGGGGAGAGAGGCCCTTCCACTGCGCCCTGTTGAAAGTGGAAAATCCCTTTAAGTGTCGACTGTGCTCAGACTCAATTAACCCATACATCTCCAAGAAATGTCAAGAGAGTTTTTAATGTAGAGGGTGATCCTGGTGAGATGGGGGTTCTTAACGTCACAACACTTAAAGACCTACGGTGCTCTGGACATGGGCAGTGGCCATGGGATGTAGTCAAAAAAGTCGAAAAAGTAAGCACATGAAAGTTGCTCACCCAATGTTGCGCAGGCATTATGATGGTCCCAGGGAACAGTTTTCCAAAGATAAAACGGGGTTTGTGGTCACCCAAAACAGAAAACACCACTGGTGGTCCATGACGGTATTGCATGAGGTCACTGACTATTACCCATTTAGTAATTTAGAAAGTGAAAATGTTTTTATTTGTATTATTTTCTTCCACGGAACAGTGCACTACATGACCTGGCTATGATGACGTGTACATGTTGTCAGTTACTGGGTATTCGAAGGTCAAGAAATTCTATAGAAAAGGGAGTTAGAATCTCAGGAAGAGGAAGTGTTCTGGATTGCCTGATTGAGTCATCATTGTGCCCATATAATCACATGTATCTGCTCACTCATACATAATATACTAGTAGGACGCCTCAGGGCCACATGCGACTTCGGCCTAAAGGGCGAGGCCGCGCCAATAATTGGCCATCTGGCCAGTGATGTATAACGGACAAGTTACCCATATATGGAGATCCATGTACTATTATGGGGACCTGCTGTGAGAGCCCAAACATTCTTACTCAGTTATTCATTATGTGAAAGTCCCATGATGTCTATGACATCTGACATTACACCCTTTTAATGCCCATACATGGAGGTCCCTGTCTGTAGAACCAGTCGTTAGTGTGGTATGTGGCCGATGCAGCATCCATATATGGGCATTCCCTTATGAAGTCATGTTAGATATGGGCTTAATATTGATGACATATGGGCATAAAATGTATTCTGTTAGTGTGACATCACAGTGAAGCCAGAGCATGATCTCCCTACATGGGCATAAAAGGTATTCTGTTAGTGTGACATCACAGTGAAGCCAGAGCGTGATGTTAGAGCTGCAAACCCATTCTGTTAAGAGTGGTTCCCCTGACATCACAGTGATGTCAGAGCATGATGTCAGAGTGACAAACCAATAGAACCACAGTGTCAGGTGTGACAGAGATACATACATACATACGTACATACTACATACGGACAAGCTGTGACCGTTCACATACTAAACTTGCGACCTATAGTCGCAACAGATCAGTATATCAGTTGAGTGAGTTTAATGGACGGTTGGATAAAGTAAGAGAAAGGAATATGGGTAACTGTGGGATAGGCGTACAGTAGATCAGTGATTCTCAATCTTCTTTTGAGCTCTGCACCACTCACATATTTCAGTTAAATAATACCTTGGCTTGATGGACTTATGAAATATTATTTTAACATATTTTAATGCAGTTACAAAGGTACAGTATTTTACATTTTTGAAACATTTTCCCATGGACCACCTGTAGGCCTAATTATGCCAGGGACCACTAGATGTCTCATGGACCATTGGTTGAGAAACAGTTGGATGTATAGAGATGGGATGCATAACAAGTGTTATGCACTGATTTTAAAGGGAAAGTTCACTCCCAAAATTATTATTTTTTTCGTCTTTCGATTTCTCAACCTATGGAAACTTCAATTCACAGATATTTCTTTGTTTTTGTGGTATTCCTAAGCCAATAGTTTTTAGGAGACTCTTTGTGTCTCCATAGGGAACAAAGCAGGCTCTTTGTGTCTCCATAGGGAACAAAGCAGGCTCTTTGTGTCTCCATAGGGAACAAAGCAGGCTCTTTGTGTCTCCATAGGGAACAAAGCAGGCTCTTTTTGTCTCCATAGGGAACCTCTGCTAGTCATCAAATGATTGACTTAAGAATGCGACAAAAGCAAAGAAATATCCAGGAATTCAAGTTATCGATAGGGGAAAAAATAATTATTTTGGGTGAACTATCCCTATAACCCAACACAACAATGGTCCCCAATTAGGGCAGTGGTCCTTTGTTCACAATCAGTTGAAAAGCCCTGCTTTAGGGGATTCCAGGGGGTCCCCGGCTAAATTACTGATAGTTAAGAACCAAATGGACCCTTACAGATCTGTGTCTGTGCGTGTACAAATGGAACCAAATACTCTCAGAGTTATGAGGGTTCCGTGGCCTTGATGCATACCAAACTGGGGGTCATTGAAATGAAAAAGTTTGACAAACCGGAAATGCTTTGGAACCACTGGCTTAGAGCATTAGGTGGACTTTGAGATTGAACCTCATCTTGAGGTCTGGTCTCATGGGACTAAGGAAGGCCACAAGATAATTTAATTTCTCCCAGTATTTATCTTTAACACCATAATAATAATAACTATAATTCACTGAACGATCAACTGTATGACAAGACTTCTTTTTTTTTGCATGTGTTCAGGAAACAGGACAGAAGTTCATATGAGTTTTACGGTTCAACTGGTGTTATTGTTTTCATTCTAAAACAGTCTATACCCTCACTGTAAGCTTGCTCTAGAGGTGGCCTGTTATTGCAGTATCACGCCCCATTGGCTGTTGTGTTGCTATGCCCATCTCCCCCCCCCCCCCCTCTCTGTCTCTCTCTCTCTCTCTCTCTCTCTCTCTCTCTCTCTCTCTCTCTCTCTCTCTCTCTGTGTGTGTGTGTGTGTCTCTCTCTCTCTCTCTCTGTGGGTCTCTCTCTCGCTCACTCAGTTTCAGTGGTACCCTGTCACTAGATGAGTCAGCAGCACGACCATAAGAGCGAAAGATGTCACAATCTTCCCATCGGTCAATCAATTAACTCCATAAATCAGTCCGTTTTCGTGTAGTCCGGGGGTCATTTCCGTGTGAGGCGGGTGAGGGGGGGGGGATAGGGGACTCTCGTGGTACAGTAGCGATAGTGGTCTGGTATGAGGCACAGGAAGGCTGCTAACAGAGAGACAGATGGAAGACAGAGCAGAGCCACGGAGCCAAGCAAATGGAGGCTGAGCTAAACAGCTGAAATCTCATTTTGTCAGTGGCCTTGAGAGTGGAGCACAGCCAGTTGTGGTGTTTGTTGCTTCTCTTTCTCTCTCCCTCTCTCTCCCCCCCCCTTCCCTACTCTCTCTATACTCTCTCTCTCTCTCTCTCTCTCTCTCTCTCTCTCTCTCTCTCTCTCTCTCTCTCTCTCTCTCTCTCTCTCTCTCTCTCTCCCCCCCCCCCCCCCCTCTCTGTCTCTGAGATGCTACTGCTGCAGTGTTTCCCAGCAGGCGCTGGCACAGGCCTAACTCGTGGACATCTCTCTTATCGTGGCTGTCGGGCAGAAACCTCATATGTCCAACACGGTTACTTTTCAGGAAACAAGGGGGGGACCTGTGTGTTCCAGTGGATCCAATGTAGTTATTCGTCAGACTGTCGGGCACAAATCTTGTATCTCCAAGTTTCAATTCTTTCCTGTAAAGTACCCTAGTAAAGCCCTGCTTCTACACACAAGACTGTCGCACAAGACTGGTGAAAATAGCCGATCTACAAGGTGCGACGCTCCACATCCCAACGCATTGCGAGCTTGTAGATCGTCTGTTTTTTTGCTTCTTTCGTGTGACACTGGAGGAAACGTAAAAAGTTGAAACGTGGAGATACGAGGTTGCTCTGCCCAGCAGCGATGTTATGTAGCAGTGCTACAGCCAAGCTGCAGCTGCTGTACGGGTATATTCCTCTCTCATCTCTCTCTCACACACACGCGCACGCACACGCACACACTCACACACATTTC